>NC_056731.1:1138383103-1138423103 GCF_019279795.1 Protopterus annectens
GCACCACAATGTCCATTAACAGTAATGCAATGCACATGCTTAGTGGCATGATGCAAAGTGACCGTAGCATGGGCAGGCTTCACATGCATGTACACCATACATGACTAACTGTGCTTGGGAACAAGCAAAAATGGGCCCCCATAGCATTAACTAGTGTTACTAATGCATCATGTTGTTGATGTGAGTCAGAGACTATCATCCTGAAGCACTTTGTTAGCATAATTATAATGCTGCAGTCTTCATTTTGGCAGGATAAAAATACTGCCACCATTTTTGTGAGAGACCTCATTATGGCAAGCAATGCTGAGAATCTGAATATAGTGGATATCAGAGTATACTGCTATTTAGGCAGATGGACAGCAGTTGGTACAATTGCCAATGGACCTCAGGGCTGCAGTGCTTGCATAAGGGTGCATGAAAGCAAACGTATACTATTATAGAACAGTGGAGTATGTGGGATAACACTGCACAGAGCATGACAGGGGACTTTAAGTTGCAGTTGTGTTGGGGGGGGGGGGCTCAGCCTGGCAGGGCACAGGGAACAGGCAGGACAGGTTGCAACTCTGTTGGGCGGATCAGTCTGATAGAGCACTGGGGACTGACAGGAATGATTGCAGTCCTCTTTTGGGGGGGCAGAAACTGACAGAACATAGAAACATGGTCAGGCTCAGTCGCTGCCTGTTGTGTTGGTTTGGTGTCATAGAATCGTGCCACATGCGCACAGACTGCATGACAAGTTACTCAGGATATTGGGACTCCAGTACACCAAGAAAAAGCTGTGGACAGCAAAAAAAAAAAAAAAAAAACAACAACAACAAAACTTTTCCTTCTACTGGCACACCTACCACTTGGCTAGATGCATGAGACACCCTTCCATCTCCCTCCTGCCCCAGCCATTCAGGTCCCATTACTATGCCCTGCCCTGGCCCCCTACATTTTATTGAAAAAAAATTCTTGTTTTAAACTGTAGCAAACTGCTTTCTACAGCTTATAACTTGCCTGTACAGGGCACTACAGACCATGGGTTTTAGTTTAAAGGAAAAAAAGGATTTTCTTTTTTTATATTTAAACTGTAGCAAACTGCAGTTGCTACAATTTAAACCACACACAGAGAACTACAGCATCCAGGTTTGACTGCAAATACAATACTAGCTTTTAAAAGCTGGTATTGCATAAAAGACAGATCTGGAATGGCTGTTCACACCACCCCAACACTTTGCAGCCTGGGTAGTTGCCCTTCTCGCCTTACCCAAGCTACTCCACTGCCCTCACACTATGGCACAGTGTCAGAACAGCTAAACTATATCAGCACACATGACTGTAGCCTCTTTAAGGGTGCTGGGGACAAATGGAGTCACTTGCTGTCTGGCATTGACAATCATGCACACACAATGATCCACGTGTAACCCACAGGCATGGATGATCTTGCATAGAACAGAAGGAATGGCAATAGCTGAAAAAGTTCACCACACAGTATATGGAAGTGCTACTACAGGTCCTATGTATACATAATGTATATCACAGAGCCATCAAGGGTTGTGCAGGAAGAGCATATTTAATCCCCCATCACATAAAGCATTACAAATTTTTCAACAGATATGTGATATGGGTTTTAGAAATGTTTTATGGAACAAAAAGACTATAGTCATGGACAATTTAGCTAATGAGGAACAACATTTTTTGAAAAGTCTAAGGAAGGAAAATGTTCATGTTATGAAATCTGACAAGGGTGGGTGGGTTGTTTTAATGGACAGTTTGGATTATTATAACAGGATGTTTAATTTGTCGATGAATTATATCATGTATGAAATTTCTTCTTTAAATTAACTAAATATTGCATATAGAAATATTGATTTATATTTGAATGATTTGGTTTTGCAGAATGACATTTCAAAGACAGAACATGAGTATCTAGTGGCAGTAAAAGTTGTGTTTGAGGATATCCCAGCAGATGTCCTGATAGGGAATGATTTGGATAATGCACTACCTTGTGTGCATGCAGTTACATGCAGTCATGCTTGGAGACAAACATGTGGGTCTGGTAGCCTGGGAGGATCCAGACAGACTGCACACTTGAAGCCAGGACTGGTGATGTGGCTACCCCAGGAAGGCAGCTACCCTGTAGCAGTGACACCAAAGGTGATCCACAGCTGCTAGTGGGTACTGATGTTCCCTTGGACAGAGTGACTGCAATGGCAGAGGTGAGTAGTAGTATCCAGACTGACACTGAGGCACCACTGACAGAGGATGCCAGACTTCCTGTGGAAGGGGAGCTGGGAAGGATCACAAAGAGAGAGTTGAGACAGGCTCACCTCTCAGATCCTACATTACAGGGCTTGAGGGAGATAGCCAGCGAGGCAACGATTCTCAAGGAAAGGGGGAATCTGTATAGTGGGACAAAGGGTCACTGTATATAGAATGGACGCCTGAGGGAGGGCTAGAGGGTAAGAGAATACAGCAGTTGGTAGCCCAGAGTCTACCATCTGGCACTTCTAGCCATGGCCCATGACATACCCATTGCAGGTCATATGGGAATAAAGCATACCAGGACACGTATTATGCAGAACTTTTATTGGACTGGGATTTCCAGGGATGTAACAGGTTATTGCAAGACCTGTGAAAAGTGCCAAAAAGTAGGCAAGGCAGGAGACAAGGTAAAAGTTCCTTTGATGCCTTTGCCTGTGATTCAGGAGCCATTTTAGAGGGTAGTTATGGATATTGTGGGGCCTCTGAATACCTCAAGTTCCACAGAGAAGAAGTATATCATAATGGTAGTAGATTATGCTACCAGATACCCTGAGACAATGGCTCTCTCCTCCATTGAGGCAGAAAAGGTGGTAAATGCTTTGTAAGGGATTTTCAGCAGGGTAGGTTTCCCAAAAGAAATACTGACTGACAGAGGCGCCAATTTCATGTCAGACCTGCTGGCTTGTCTGTGGAAGCACTGTAGGGTGAAGCACCTAAAGACCACCCGCTACCATTCCCAGACTAATAGTCTTGTGGAAAGGTTAAACTCTACACTAAAGACCATGCTATGGGCATTTGCATTCCAGTTTAAGAGGGAGTGGGACAGATATTTGCCCCCATCTGTTGTTTGCTTAGAGAAGGGTTCCCCAGGAATCGACTGTTTTTCACCCTTTGAGTTGCTGTATGGGTTTAGGGTGAGGGGACCTCTAGATTTGATTCATGATGAATGGGAGGGGGAGAGTGACTCCACAAGTAGTCTGTTGTGGCATAGGTCCTAAACCTCAGGACAAGGCTCAGGGAACTCATGGGCTTGGCCCAGGAAAACCTGTCAAAAGTCCGACAGCAGAAAAAGGTCTGGTATGACAGGAATGCTTGAGCTAGAGATTATGCTGTGGGGCAGCAGGTCAGGTTATGGTTCTTATTCCTGTCAGACACAACAAGCTGCAGGCAGCTTGGGTCGGACCCTTCAAAGTGGTAAGGAAGATTAGTGATATTAACTACATGGTAGAACTGCTAGGCAGGAGGCAGGGGCACAAACTGTACCATGTTAACATGATGAAACTTTACCATGACAGGGAGGCCCTGGTGTTATGTATTTGCAGTAGATGACAGGAGGAGTCTGAGGGGGATCTGTGGCTACAGGGATCCAGCCAGCATAACCCTAAGTTACTATGGTGGAGCCGAGGATTACAGGCATATGATATGACATTGCAGCGCTGTACTGGGGTCAGCAATGCAAAGGCAGCTTGGATCTCAAGACAGGGTATGGGGTAGTGTATTCCCAGATAGGCTTATCCCCCTTAAGCAATGTTTCTCAAGGGTCACTTGAAAAACTATCTTGAGTCTTCAAGAGCAGGACGAAGTGTGACAAACGGAGATACTACCGGCACAGCTATCTGGAATTTTGTAAATAATTATATGTCATTTGTGACTATCAACATGATTCATATAAGATGCTTGTGTTACAACTGTATTAGAACTGCATGTCATGTGTATATCAAACATGTTTGTACACACGTGTGTTAACAAAAGGTATTTTGTAAAGAACTGGCTATTTTGTAAAGTACTGAGCTTAAAGATGTATCCACAGTGTGCCCTACTAGAAGAGAACAGAAATGTACATACACTATTGTAACTGTTTAAATGTATATATATTTTAATAGTGGAAAATGGAATACAGAAGGTTAACTTCAGAAAAATGGGTGAAATTAAATTATTTTATGTAGCTAGAGACAGAATGTCTATACAAGGGTACATTCTGTATTGTCTTGGAAGTGTTATATTGTTTTATGATTTCCAGCATCTGTCAAAGATCTGAAGAAAAGCCCTTGTCTATGTATTTTTACAGGTAGATGCTACATGCTAGCAGCTGCCATCAGTGGTTGCTTTGGACCTGCGGACTAGAAGTCAAATGACAAGAAATGATGCAATTCTGCAAGCTAGCCCAGCAGTAATATTTGAGACATTAATTTAAGAATTATCTTAGAGAGACACAGCATTCTGTATTCTGCCTTTGATCTGACAACAACTAGAAGATCCATTCACCACATCTGCCTTAGTCTTAAGTAAGTTAACTAGGGTATAGTAATTCTCTTAGATTCACTGTGAATATATCTATCTATCTATCTATATGTATGTATATATATATATATATATATATATATATATATATATATATATATATATGTGTGTGTGTGTGTGTGTGTGTGTGTGTGTGTGTGTGTGTATTTAGTATTGTCTTATTCTTTTATTATTTATTATTAAATATATTTAAACCTTTCATTGTGGCTGATCTGTGTAGAGATATTTAAGTTCTGAGAGTATTTGCATGTTTATTTGGTGACAGTGTGTAGGCCACTCCTAACTGCCTTGCTCTTGGTCAAACTACCATTTGTATTAATAGTGACATTACACAGTAAGATTGGACACCCTTTGTTAAGGGCCTTAAAGTAGGTGTTGGCTGGTGTCGGTGATAACTACCTTATAGTCTAGGCAAAAGGGGGCATAGCTAGTAAACCTGTGCCAGCCTTTCCATGCGTGTGTGTGTGTGTGTGTGTGTGTGTGTGTGTGTGTGTGTGTGTAAATCAAACCTCAAAGAGAGTGTGTGTGTGTGTGTGTGTGTGTGTGTGTGTGTGTGTGTGTGTGTGTGTGTGTGTGTGTGTGTGTGTGTGTATGTGTGTGTGTGTGTGTGTGTGTGATCTACTTGAGCAGGGACACGAAGCACTGGTTGGACTGAGAGGGTGCTGGACATTTGGCTTGGCCACTCAGCTAAGATCTCAACTCTATGGCTGTGTCAGTGGGGATCTGGAGAAAGGTAGAGAAATGAGGCCCAGACTGACTGTGGTCTCTGTGTGTTCTTAAGGGAAATTGTACTTGATGCAGAGAGCTGCATCTGGAAATACTGTGTGTGTACCTGTCATCCTCCCAGTGTATGTCTCCCACTGTTGTCAGTGGTGAGGATTGAGGCTCCTTGATTACTGGTCCAGTGGTGGTTCATCACGCCTAGTACTAATATTTGAACCTATAGATGTAATTAACAGTATCTGTTTATTAACTTTATTAACTTAACCAATGTCAGATTGCTTTCCTTTTCTCATTGCAAGGAAGAAGTAACTGTAGTTGCATACAATAGTGAGGTAAGAACATGCACCTGATATATGACTTAGATATTTCCATTATTTCTGTATGAAAAATCAATATATCACTTACTTTTATTAAGTTATAGACAGCCGCTTATGTCAAAGCAGTGTGTAGTACAACAAAAACCATTACTATTTATAAAAGGGTTCCTATCACATAGTCTAACTTTTACAAGTTCGAACCTCATATGGTCGAGACCATAAGTTTGAATTTGTAAAAGTTCGAGCATTTCAATGGAAATCTCCATATGTGGAGGTTTCCATTTTCTTCAATGGGGTGCAATCTCAGAGTTGGTATATTTAAGTAGCAGGGGGTGTGGGGGCACAGCCCCCCACATAGGGGTGCAGGGGAGCTTACCCCCCTGCTTAAAACAGTTTATTTTGTTTTCCGTTGTTTTTTTTTTTTTTATCCATAGTCAAAGTTTTGTAACTTCGAACATAATGGTTCAAACATTATGTGTTTGAAGTTATAAGACTTCGACTATGTGATATGGACCCTTATAAAATCAAGGCCTTACCTTTTTTACAACATTAACTAATTCACAACTATCAAAACACAGACCATCACCATAGTTACCTCAATATGCTGGCATGGCTCCACCCACTAGTATTTATAATAAGATGCCATGCATAAGTAATGCATATGCATTTATATTGAATGTCCCTGAGTCACATGAAATTTCATATGGATTATTTGTACCACTGGGACAGGAACTTATATGAGAGTATGCATACCTTTCAACCTCTTAGGGCAAGAAATCTGGACAAAGCCATAAATAATGGGGAAAAGGGCCAAAAGTAGGGACAATTTTTAAATATTGCTTTTACAAACTTAGAAAGTTGATAGAATAACAAGTTTTGTGTTAGCATGAATTATCTGAAGGGTATGAAATCTGAAACTCAAATGTCTGTCATCATTTTCTGACTTCAATCTTTAATGACTTGGCAATGTTTTCCCAGAAAATCACAGTTTTATGAAAAATGGACAAAAATATGAAACAGAAATTTGGACATTCTGTGAAAATCTGTATAGTTGAGAGATATGATTATGCAAACAGTATAGAGAGTTCTTCAGCCATATCCTCTGAGTCATTTAAGTGGTAAGCAGATACTCTGCATATATCACAATGATATGGTTGCCACAGATAACTAACAGTCATGACTGGTGCACATTGATATATTTCACATGTTGTGGCATCAGCATTGTTTTGCTCAGCAGTAAGAGGAGAGAGCAGTGGCTTCATAGTGCATGGTGTTTGTGATTTGTCTAGGCCTTTTTTGTGGTGACGTCTATACCTTGTCGGTGTTGTTTCACTTGTGATGAGGACTGCTTTTCCGACCAGTGAGAAGTTTCCATTTTGACAGACTGTTGATTAGGAGGACCTGTGGGATGTTCTGCAGCAAATTAGGTACATCAATGATATGACACCCTGTACAAGAGGTGCCCAGCTTTCCTGCAGTGATGGAGTGTTCACTTCATAAAGACATCACCAGAAAACTTCAGGAAGTATTTTTTTTTTAATTTTATAACCTCGATTTTAGTGTATGAAATGAATCATGATGTATAAATTGCACAAAGTGGAGATTAGGAAGTTCTATTGTGAGTTATCTATTGTGTATATGGCATGCATATGAACATCAACCATGCCCCAGCATTATGGATAGATACATACTTCATAAATCAATTGTTTTTAGGTGAAATACATATACAAAACTAATGCTTATGTGCAACAGAGTGAAAAACACTCAGGCTGGCATTCTTTTTTTGTATTGATTCAGAGAAAAATGTAGAAAAATTATTAATAAAGTGCTTATATTCAAGAAGGTGAACAAATATAGATAGAAGGGTATTTCCAGGGAAAGAGTAGTGATATAATAACTCTGGTATGAAGGGCATGATTTATTTAGCTCAGTGTAGAATATGTCCCAGTTTTATACTTCTCAGCCTCTTAACAGAAGAAATCTGGACAAAGCCAAAGAAATGTGTGTGTGTGTGTGTGGGGGGGCAAAGGGACAAAAATAGGATACATTTTAAATATTGCTCTTACAAACTTAGAAAGTTGTTAGAATAAAAATGTTTGTGTTACTCTGTATTTTCTCAAGGATATGAAGTCTGAAGCTCAAATGCCTGTTACTGTTTAGTGAATTCAGTCCTCATTGATTTGCCTAGAAAACCACAATTTTTATGGGATACAGGCCAAAAATATGAAGCAAAAAATCTGTACATTCTGTATTAATCTGGGCAGTTGAGCGGTATGAATTGTTTCTATATTGGGAGGACTGAAAGGATGCCGAAACAGACAATTTATGAGCACATATATGATATTAAAGGAAACAAGAATACAAAGTCCTGTAGAAACACAGCGAAGGAGCATTGGGTCACACATTTTTATTTTTTGTACTGGAAAAGATAAAGTAAGTTCCCTGGGTGGTTCATGGGAGATGGTGCTAGAGAATAAAGAAATGAAATGGCACCTTAAAACTAACACCACTAGCACACCAGATCTGAACCAGTGTGCTTCTATTAATTGTGTTCTGAAAAAGAAATATTTATGTAGTTGAATTATATGCTTATTTTTTATGTCAACATTTATATTATATATGTTTTTAGATTTCTGATATATTCTAAATAATGTATATGGGAGTTTATAGGAACATTTTCTTAAGTGTGTCTTAAAGTAATGATGCAAGGGTTTAATATTTATTAAAAATTAATATACATTTAATATTTGTTTTTAATTCAGTATATGAGGGAATTAGATTATGCATACATACACTTATTAATTTTAGTTTGTGTGTTAAGCCATTTGTACATAATTTAAAATTGTTTTGATTTAAGCTATAGTGAATGGAAACACTCCAACTAGTTTTGAATGTGTTACAGTACCGGTGAGTTAGGGTCACATGGTATTGAATGTGTTTTAAATTATTTGGTTGGAATTAATTGTATTGTATTCTGAAGAAATCCAGAACATATTGGAGGGATGAAAATGCTAAATGCTGTAATAAGGTATGTCTGGCAGTACCCCAGATTGTTTATAATGATATACAGAATAATGTGACCTTAATAATTAATACAATACATCAGAGTGATTACAAACAGGATTCTGTTCTGCCCTATGAACTTCTTTTCAGTGCTGCACAATCAAGTTTTGGCCTTTACAAAGGGTGTGCATGTGATTAACCAATGCTTCATATCTGTCAGACCAAGAATCTTTCACACTGAAGCATTCATGTACCATCACTAGATCTCAGAAACCAACCCACTGATGTGTACTTTTGACCTTTGTGTTTGTGCGTGTGATTTTGTAGTTGTTCGGCTGCTGTGTATTATTATTGCAAGTCCATTTATTTTTTTTTTAATTTTATAAATACTGCAGGCTTATTACAATTGTATTATTTCACTTTCCTCATTTTTAATTTAGTCATTACTGTTTCCTTCTTTGCACTGAATTTATGGTTTCAAGACAGATCTGAAGTTATACTTGTTTTATGAATGAAATCATATTTCTTTAACTAATGACTACTCAGTGCTTAAGCATTGCTATTTCTGCTCTACAGCCATGGTACACAAACGTGTAGTAAAATGTCGCCCACAATGTCATGCAGAAAGCATGCATCATTCCACATGTGTTTTACATACATAATTATGAGGGTTTTTTTTCATTCAGAATAGATCATTGGTTTACATAAAAGCAGGAAAGGATTCCCTTTGCAATCCAGATAACAATGCACACATCTGTAATATATGTGACAACAATCTAAAATGTCCTAGTGAAACACAAAACAAACTAAAGACATCAACAATATTACTGTGAAAAAGCTGCCCATAACTGATTTTTGAAGGGCAGCAAGCCTTCCAAACTCCATAGCAATCTTACTTATTCTGAGATCATACTAACTCTGAGAATGAGCAAAATATATTTTTAAAGTGCATATTTGTTCTGCACTGTTTCTCTGAAATTCAGCAGTCTTGACACAGCAAAGCTTCTGCTAATTCACTGAGGCAATAGTGTAAATACACCTTTGGGAAAACACACTCCAACCTGCTATGTATGAGTAAACAATTTTCTCCATGATATATATTCAGCTTGTGAAGGGAAACATTTGACATAATTTTCCAGATGGCCTAGAAGGCAGTACACATAGATTATCTAACATTACAGTCACCAACCTTACTTGCAGGACATAAATCAACTGCTCACATACTCTGTACTCCTTAATGTTTAATGACTGCTGACTTGTAATTTTTTATGCTAAATCACATCTGAAAAGTCACCATCATTTTCATACAGGAAATCACATTTTTCTCTGGCATTACAGACAAATGTATAGGTAAAGCCTTATGAGTGAATATTCAACAGCATTCGCAGCAATAGGAATGACAAGGCGTATCATAAGCTAACTGCTGTATACTGTTACTGCACGTTAAAATTAACCGTCATAACAAGGGTCCTCATTAAAGATACTCATCACTACATATAGATATGCATATAATTACATTTAGAAGTTTGCAGGAATATCACGACTCTTGATAAGCTTTTAACGCTATCCCAACTTTTTGCAAACGGAGATAATGAACAGATGCTTTCCTACTTAGTGGAAGCAATAAGCTGTCAAAGATGAAATGTATAAGTAATAGGAGATGCTGTCATCATGCATTCATTGGCTTTACTGACTGTGAGAAATATTACAATATAATGTCTGGGTTGCTAAGAATAGCATAACTTTAAGAGAGTTAGGTGTTTTATATTGTTATAACCATGATCTGACAAAAATGTCCAAATGTAAATGCTTTGATACTAGTTAGCAGTTATCTTATAGCCTATGAGTAAATTTGATGACTTCTCCCAGGTTTTATACTTTGTAAATCAGAAACATGTTTAGAGCCATTATTGATTATTTGTTAGAAATGACATTACATTAAATTACCTAAACTGTTCACTGCACTACTTTGCCTGTTATTGTTTCTGTGTGCTATTAGTAATTTCTCAATGAATGTTTCATATTTTGATATATTTATGTCTCTATATCATTGGTTCCATTTAGCTCAGGTCAAGGCTAAACAAGGTCTTTGGACCAGTCCACTCATCTGGCTAACAAACAAATTAAATAAATAAACAAACAAAACAAGTAAATAAACAAAATAAATAAACAAACAAACAAGTAAATAAATAAACACACTTTTGAATGAGAATAATGTAATGCGCAATATAATGCACAGAAGTGTACGGATCTTTTTCTTTCAACATGACAAAAGACGTTGCTAAAACACTATACTAGTTTTAGGAGAAAACAGTAGTACCTGGCTATTCTGTATGGTGCAGAACAAATGACATGCGTGCAAAGTAAAATTAACGTTTTAGAAATGCATAGTCAAATAAAAGGGAACATTTTTTTTCTGCTTGGGTGTTTGGATTGGCACCTGTGATTCCATATCTTTTCATGAGGAGGGCCTATCAGCTTTTGAAATCCAGACAGATATTGATGGAGCAAAAGGCCTGGGAGACGAGCCCTACAGTACTAAATGTGGCACAGATGCTGCTGGACTGCTCATGCTCACATCATTGAGAAGGGTTGAATGAATGGTCAGAGGTACAGGGACTGCACAGCTCCTCACTCACCTTACAGAAGTGCCTGAACTGCTTTGGTAGATATTTGCAGGGCTCACAGCATTTCATATCCCCAGAGAAAAACGCTGAAAGCATTTCATTACTCATTCTCCAGAAACCTCAGGAAATAAAATGCCAGAATATTCAACCTTACTCTCTATGATCAGGGGCTGATTCCCTTGTTTACCCTTCCTTTGGATGTTGCATTTGATTGCTTCATCTCCACTGTTCTGTTAGTTCTTAGATGAGTGACTCTGATAAAATACTGTTGAGTCAAATCCAGTTTTTTTTATTTTGATTACATCAGGAATTAAGGTATACAGGTCCCATACAGAAATAAAGAAAAGAACAATGTGATATCAGTAAAACGGCTGTCTCATTTGATCTCTTGAGGCTGAAGGAATCTCACAATGAATGATATGAGTGATACTAAACAACAGGAGCCATCCAAAACAATTATTTTTGTGTAATATAGCATTTTTAGATACTGACAGATCAAAATAGCAAGTTCCTTTCCACTCCTGAGTTTTGGTAAAATTGCTGAAGTTAGTTGTCATCTTCAAACTTGTCCCATTTAATGTCATCAAAAAAATAAATAAATAAACCTGTGCGGCAGCTTAAACCATTCTCAATGGCTGTTCATCTCCTACTACTCTAGTTTTAATGATGGGTGACCTAAAGACTTCTTTCCCCCTTTTGCATTATAATATAGTACGTATCTGAAGAACATGCTTGCAAACTCTGGAAGTCTTTAAATAATGGTACTCCTTTAGAGAAACTCTGTAATTATTAACATATTGTCCTTCTCTGTCCTCTTTCAAATGTTTTGAAAAGTGTGTTCTCTTCCAGGATTGCCATTAGACTAACATTCACAACTTACTGTCTTAAGTTTCATCATGGATTTCTTTGTGGCTATGGTGCTGGCACAACTCTCCTTGACATAACAAAATACATGAACACTCCTCTTAAGCATGGCGGAATTATGGGCACTGTGCTTCTTGAATTGTGACAAGCATTCAAACTGTTAACTATCAGCAATTGGCCTATATCCTCATATTGCACAAAAGGCAGATCTTTGACTGTCAGAGAGGCTAATACCCCGTCCTTCATCTCAGAGATATTCTGGGTACCACTTCGGGCTGTGTGCTTGGTAAATTTCTTTTTGTCATCTTGTTGAATGACATGTGCAAACACTGTGGTGTTGCCAGGCTACACAATATAATGATGACTCACCACTGGGTTGTTCATACTCTTCCATCATCGTTATCATCATCATAATCCCCTTTTTTCCATCTTCTATATGGGGTTTGTGTGTCGTGTCAACTATCGCCTTTTCTCTCGATTCAATGTCACTTTGCTACCTTCTTTGACAGTCATACCTGACTGCTGCAGATCTTCTCTCACACAATTCATCCATCTCTTTGCAGAACATCCTTGTTTCTGCTTGCCTTCTTCCTTTCTGTCCCAGCTCGTCACCACCAGATTGTCCTCTCTGCTTTTCTGCACATGTGCTCAAAATACTGTAATCTGTTCTCTTTCAATTCTCTGCTATTGGAGGTACTTTGGCTTCTGCTCTGATGCCCTCATTTCTTCATCACTCCCATATTGTGCATCATACTACTCACCTAAAGCACTTCATTTCCATCACCTCTAGCTTCCTCAACTGCTCTGCCTTTACTGCCCAGGTTTCTGTACCATATTGTAATACTTGTTTCACCACTGTTTTGTACATCTTACTTTTCAGCTTCTTTGGCATTCTTCTGTCATATACTAACCTGACACTCTGTGCTAGTTGGTTGCAGCCCCTCTAATTTGAGCTTTGACCACTTCATTCAGACTTCCCTTCTCCTCAGCTAAGCCTCTCGGATACTTGAAACCATTAACCTGCTCCACTATCTTCTCTTCTATCTCAGTTCTCAGCTTCTTCCAATTTCCCCCATTTACTGCCATTACAACTGTCTTATGTGTACTCAGTTTCATCCCATGTGCCTTAGTTTTCTATTCCATTTCTCTATCCTTTGCTGAAGTTCTTGCTCAAATTCTGTCTGTAACGCCCCATCATCTGCATACAGAAACTTTGCTAATATTTGCTAATGTACTCCATCACCAACAGTAATAAAAGCAGAGACAACAATAACCTTGTCTCTTCCATATTCCTTGATCTTGCCAAAGCATTTGACATGGTGTCATGTGCAAAATTATTATGTAAAATTATTAGGCTTTGATAAACACTTACTATCCTGGTTTAAGAATTATCTTTCAAACAGACAACAAGTTGTAAAGTAGTAAAACATGTCTTCTTTTCTCCCAGTAACCACGGGAGTCTCACAAGGCTCTATATTAGGTATACTACTTTCTAATCTATTCATTAATAACTTGCAGTTAGCAATCAAACAAGCAGCCATCATTTAATATGCAGGCAATTCTGCAATCATTTGCTCTACAATAAGCATAGTTAAACTACAGCAGTACTCTGAAGAAGCTCTCTCACTGATTGAGACTTGGCTAACTGACTCACGGCGCCTTCTAAACTCCCAAAAATCCAAACTTATCTTACTCATCCCTAAGCAACTACCTGACCAAAAAATTCCTTCTCAGTTCTATCATCAAACACTACCAAAACAGAAATAGTAACTCATGCCAAGCTACTAGGGATTACCATTGATGAAAAACTAAAATTCAACCATCACATAAAGCAGGATGTAAAGAAAATTGAGAGCCCTCTATAGAGCCATATTCTACATAACAGAGCAGATTAGGATAAGCATTGCCTTGACTTTTATCAACCAGGGCTGGATCCATCAAATGGCAAGGACCTGTTGTTGTCAGCGGGGCCTGCAAACATCGGCAAAAAAAGTCTGTTACCTTGCAAAGTTTTTTCTTGTGACAGCTCTAATTTCTTCTATTTTATTGGCTCAAAAGTAGAACCAATGAAAGCAAGAGACATTCTGAGGCTTGTCAGCACACAAGCCACTACCAGTCTTCCACAAATGCAGTGTTTTGGAATTGCTGATACCACACAGTGCTTTAGACATTACAATACATTGATTGTGTGGCTCTGGTAAGTAACTACTATGCACTGTACTGTTTTGTGTGTGCAACTGTGTGTGTGTGTGTGTGTGTGTGTGTGTGTGTGTGTGTACGTGTGTATGTGCAAGTGTGTGTGTGCAAGTACGTTTGTGCTTGTGAGCATGTGTGATAGTGCGTGTGCATGTGTGATCACCCCTTTACAGAGCTTTATCTGGCAAACCAGTTTGCCATAATTGGACAATGTTATTCATTAGTGGCTTGTAGTTCTTGATTAGAAAATGCATATTAGTGAAAAACTGGCTGTTAAGTTTTTAAGTGAATTAGATGTGCCTGCCTCTCCTCTGAAACTGGTTTTACTGAAATGTTCTGAATTTGCCTCATATTTTTTGCCATCCCTCATAAAACCTTTTTCTTTTTATTTACCTTTGTTTAATTATTTATTTTTTTTATTTTCTGATAAATAGTTGAGGATTTACAGTCAGTTATCTTACTCATACCTATAGTACCTTTTATGTACACTTCCAGTTAACACCCATAGCTCCTTATAGTGTCCAGACTTTTCATGAGTCTGACTTTTTAATTAACCTACTTACCAGCTTGTAATAGATAGGATTAGAAAGGGCAAGGATTTTTTAATAAAGGCACTAAGATTGTTAACCTGGGATGTTCCATAGTAGAAAATCCTTGAATATATTATGCTTTTTAAGTTGATTTTTCAGAAAATGTTCTGAAATGTAAGGATGTGTATAGGCTGTAAAAGTACAACATTTCACACCACGTGGGTATTAATGAGTTATTAATACCGACAGCATTTCTATAGCTCTAATGGTTCAAAAAATGCATGTTGATGAAAAAATCTCTTGATCTGTTAATATTTCAAGTGATTAGAGTTGCCTACCAATCCATTGTCCCAGATTTGTATACAATATTTCTAATATTGCCTCATATTTTTGTTATCCCATGTAAAACATTTTTGTTCTGGCAAATTACTGAGGATTACAGTTAGTCAATAAAGCCAGTAATTAGAGTTTTATAGTTCTGCTCATAAATGTATGTCTATATCAAACCTATTTTTCTTTTATCTTTTTAAGTGAATTAGAGTGTTTTGTGTAGTCAAAACATGCAAAGTTTGATTTCTTTCATCTCCATTTGCCTATGTTATGAGTTTGAGCAAGCCACTTAACCAGAAAGTACTCCCAGGTCATTCCCAAAATGAACAGTTTCCAGTGGATTTACCCAGTTAACAAATACATAAAATAATAAAAAAATAAAGTGCAACCCCTTTTTGAGTCATTTATGCCTCTCTACCCGTGTTATTTTTGGCTTTATCCAGAATTCTTGAAAAAAGTTGAAAGATATTTTAGTATGGCTTTCTGGCAAACTACTGCGGATTGCAGTTACTGAATAATGATAACGTTTTCGACATTGTATCCTTCAGAAAATGATTGCTAAGTTTCTGAGTAAATAAGAGAACTACTTCAAATCTTTTCCTTCCTTTTGATCTTTGATTCCTTTTCTTTAAGCACCTTTATTGAATTATTAGCTGCGACATAGGCATACTTACAGTTATATAAAAGTAATCAAACCATATTAACAAGTTGACATTTACAAATGTTATACATCACTTATATTGTTATATATGATATATATTCAAAGCAACATTACATAAATTGTTCAATTCCTGCCTTTTAATCTTAAGCATCATTCCTCCTCCAAAACATTTTTCTGCATGTATTGTTCCCATAATTTCTACATTTTATGTAATTTTCTTCTTCTCTTTTCTAAAGCTCCCACTTCCTGTTCTTTTATCTCTGTTACAATATTCACTACCTGAAGTATAGTTGTTTAGATTTTCCATTTCTAGCAACTGTTCTTTTGGCAGCCACCAGAATTAAACTTAACAATGCCTTATTATGTCTAGGCAATTCAGATCCCATATTCCAGCTCAAAAAGCATTTCCTTAGTTACACTCAGTTTCTCTCACAGTATTCCTGACAGAGTACTCTGTAGGGAAGTTTTAAAGTCTACCAACTCATTACACTCTGAAAACATATGCTCCCAGGTACCTTTTTCTTCCCCATTATACCTCCAACATGAATGGATCTCACAACAGTGAGCTAAGATACATTTCTAAGCCATTAGTTGGTCATTTATTTCACTGCAAGAAAACATCTGAGGTACACACAGTCATAAACGGGGCTGTAATTCATGGTTATGTGTCTGTACATATAAAGACTTGCTTCCTCCATCCAACAGTATTTGTGGTGTACATGAAGGAATAGATGGTAGTAATTATGAGCAACATCACATGACCTGTATTATTTGCATATGATCCTTGGATTCCTGGTTTTGCTGACTTCTGACTGTAACCTTATTATTTGGTTGTGAATAAGCTAGGCAACATGAAGGCTACATGTTTAATATTAATATTGTAACTCTGAAAACGTTTTTAGTATATTTGTATTTCTGCAGACAAGTAGGTGTGAAAATGCACTGTGTTGGGCTAGACAGTGTTTGTCACCTCTTAGAACAGATAAGTAAGGCTATGAGCTGTTAATGAGATGCTTCTTCTAGTGCACGGTATGATTCCCTCAGCCTTTGTTTGTCTACTGTGTGACTATAACCAAGTCACTTCACCAGGCAGTGCTACTGGCCCACCCTTGAAAAGGTATAGTTGCATCCAGTGGGCTGTATCAGGCTGTTAACAAATGTGCTGCACATTTATCTTTAAACCCCTGCACCCCTCACATACTAAAGTAGTATGTACTATCTGATTATCAATCTCAGCGCATCTCTTGTAGTTTAATGGCATGCCAAATGTATTTTCAATAAGTATGAATTTTAGGGGAAGAAAATTTTATTAATGTTCATGCTAAGCTTGTTTTCAATATAACAGATTTTTGCTTTGCTTAACAAATGACTGCCCATTTTTGCTATAAACTTTGAAATAAAAGCTTTAAATTAAATCCATATCTTTGTAATAATTGTAAAAGTGGAGAAGAAAATAATATTCAGTTTTTTTATGATAATTTGGGGAAAGACAGACAAGTACTGGGAGATTGGTACAGATGGGGGCCCTATTTCATTACCTTTGACAATGCTCCATCTCTGTTCTCATTCCTACTCTCCCATATGCAGCCCTTATACTCATCAATTTACAACCTAATTGTCACTCTTGTTGTCATGATGTAATAGACGAGTCTTTGTGGGTTCTGTTCAAGCAGCTTTATTATGTACAAGCACATTACGATTATAGCTATTAACTTTAACTTAGGAAACTTATATACAAACTAACGGCATTCATTCTCACATGCTTACTCTCTGCACTTTCAAAATGGCACTGGTACAGCATGTGCCTGCCATTTATATATGCATCACTTGCTATGCTTCTTAAAGACACATCACATACTGTGCTCTACATCCTCCCTCTTTTTAGAATATGCAATGCAGAGGATATCAGTTAGCATACAAATAATACAAATAGCTTTTTTGTCATGCATTATACAAAACTATGTACATATATACAGTTATGCCCAAGTCGCCCTGTATCTCACAACCGGTATGGACGTGCGACCAGATCGTGTGATGTAAAACTGGGAATCAGGCTTAGCAAATGGAGCTGTCTCTTTTGAATGTTCGATCTTAGGAATATCGAGAACATTCTCAAGACTGGAATCAGATGGTATGACATGTTCTGGAACAGGAACAATGATTAGATTGCTCTTGAGATCTAGAGTCTAAATGTTGCAATAACAATTCTGGTACAGGGAGGAGATATCTGCAATTCCTCCTGTACTCCACACCCTCAAATTCTACAAAGTAGGATCTCGGCTCAGTACATGTACCTGTAAGGTTGAAACCTTTCACCATTTGTATTCTCACTGTCTCTCCTTCTTTGAATGGACCAAGAAATCTGCTCAATTTGTCATAACTGGACTTCTGGATAGAATGCTTCTTAAACAGCTGGGCTCTGGAGGTTCTGTTGTTTTTAGCTTTAGGCCTCAATAAACTGGAACTAATAGACAGTGTTGCTCTGGTTTGCCTGGAGAGAAGTCTTTGAGCAGGTGAGCCAAGTATATCGTCACAAGGCATGCTTTTGAGATTAAATAGATTCAAAAAGACAGCGGTATTGTCATGCTTTGACCTTTCAAGTAACTGCTTTGCACTCTGCACTGCACGTTCAGCTAGTCCATTTGAATGTTTATATTCTGGACTACTAGTAACGTACAAAGTCCCATTCTCTTACAAATTTCTGAAATAAATGACTAGTAAATGGAGTACCATTGTCAGAAATAACTTTGTGTGGACTATCATGGACTGAGAAATGATGTTCCAATTTGGTAATAACAGCAGTGGATGTTAGATTAGGTAGTAAGTCAGTCTCCAACCAGTTTTAATAAGAGTCTACCAATACTAAGTAATGCTGATTGTTCCACTTGAATATGTCAGTGGCAACTGTTGACCATGGCAGTTTAGGAGCTTGACTTAGATGAAGTGGTTCTCTTTCCAAATGTGGTTTAGTACTACTGGATACTGAACAAGAAGAAAGCACTTTATCAACGTCTTTCACTAGCAAAGGCCAAAATACTAGTTCTCTCGCCCTTCTTTTGGTAGAGTCAGAACCTGGGTGACCACGATGCAAAATCTGGATATATTCATGTTGTAAGGAAGCAGGAACAACAATTTTAGGACCTTTGAAAATACCATCAACATCTCATATCTGTAAAGAAAATAGGTTTGCACTTCGGGTGGTATACTAAATTGTTTTGACGGCCATCCAACATTAATGTAGTGGTCGAGCTTTTGCAAAATCGGATCAGTCTTTTTATGATCTCTCAGTTTATCAAGTCTCGTGGTAGAAAAAGTATGCACTGCCATTACATCAAAGTCAAAATTCTCTGTGTCAAGCTGTTCTCTTGTATTTCTGGGTGATCTGGATAAGGTATCAGCCAGATAAAGAAGTTTACCTTTTGTATAGACCATTTTGAAGTTGTACTTTTGTATTCTTTGGAATCTCTCTGGAGCAGAATGCATAGACTTCTTTAGAATAGTAACTAGAGGTTGGTGATCAATTTCAATTTGAATAGCTCAACCATAGATATAATCATGAAACTCTGAATATGCAAATACCATTGCCAAAAAGTTTTTTCCTCAATTTGAACATACTGCATTTCAGTTTGGGTAAGTGTTCTAGATGCATAGGCTACTGGTCTGCTTCCTGAAGAATAGCTGTGCCGAGACCAAATTTTGAAGCATCACAGGAAAATGTGACTGGTTTATTGGCATCATAGTATCTTAATGTAGCTGGGGTGGCAATTTTCTGCTTAAAGGTTTTCAAATGCCTTCTGGTGCTGTTACAACCAAGACCATGTAACATTTTTGCACATTAGCTCTCTTAAAGGTGCTGTCAACTTACTGAAGTTTGGTATAAACTTGCCTAGATAGTTGACCATGCCAAAGAAACATTGTAGAGCTTGAATATTATCTGATGCTGACATCTCAAGAATAGCTGCTTGCTTTGACGGGTCTGGTCTTAAGTCAGTACTGGTAAATAAATGACCTACATATGTAACTTCTGGTAGTCTGAATTTACATTTTAGAGGATTGAGCTTTAAGCTCACTTCATGTGCTCTGTCTAGAACTTTCTTAAGGTTTCTGTCATGCTCTGCTTCACCATTGCCTCCAACCAATAAATCATCTACTATTATGACACAAGGATAGCCTGAAACAATTTGCTCCATTGCATGCTGGAAGACTTCACTTGCAGAATTTATTTCAAATAGCATCCTCAGGAATCCATATCTGCCAAATGGGGTACCAAAAGTGGTTATTAATGAGGATTTGTGATCAAGCATTACTTGCCAAAATGAACTTTTTGCATCCAAGACAGAAAAAACAATGGCATTTGGTATTAGTGCTGTGACCTCTTTGACTGTATGCATTGGATGATGCGGTCTCTTTAATGCTTTCTTCAAATCTCTTAGGTCAATACATATTCTGATTTCATCTGAGCCTTTCTTGTGGGCTGCTTCCATGGGCAACACCCATTCAGTTGGTTCTGTAACTGGACAAATTACACCTTGCTACACCATTTTATCCTACTGGGCTTTGACGTTATCTTGCATAGCTATTGGAACTTTTCTCACTGGTCTAGCCACTGGACAGACCTCTAGGTCTAACTTCATAGAATACACAACTGGAGGTTTGCCCAACTTGTCATCGAAAACATCAGCATGCTCTGGCAAAATGGCTACCGAAAAATTGGAACTAGGATATGCGCTTATATGATGAACTTCTTTGGTAAAAGAAAGCAGATTCATTCTCAAACTGTCTCTGAGACCCAATAGTGATGGCACAGGTCTTTGAACTACATAGAAAAACAAGTTGCAACAGTTCCTAGCCAAATAATATGTAAGCACTACTGAGCCTTCAGTTTGAATTTCTTCACTTCCATAAGCAACAAGTTTCACACTACTAGCCACATTGAGTTGTTTGTTAGTTCTCACCTTAGCAAATGTGTCTGCTGATATAACATTACACTTTGAACCAGTATCTACTTTGAGCTTGGTGGATTTACCATTGATCTAGACAATACAAAACACTTTGTTCTTTGCAAATAAATTCACTGCATCGACCCTTTCACCAATTACTGATACACCATCTGCATAGAAAGTGGGCTGCTGCAACTCCACTTGATTAGTTTGCTTTTTTGAGGGACCTTTCTTTGTAACTGTGTGAAACTTACTTGATTTGCAAAACTTTTGAAAATGGTTTAATTTTTTTACATTTGTGGCATTGCTGACCAAATGCTAAGCATTTTTCTCTTTTAGACTCATGATTTGCACCACAATTGAGACAGTTAACAATAAAGCTGGATTTGGGTTTTGCTGACTCACGCTTGTACTGCACTGAGCATGTTCCTTTCTTAGAACTTGCCGGAAAACTATGTGATTTCACTGATGAACTCGCAGGGGCTGTGGCTGCCATGTGCTTAGGCCTGCTTCTGTTTGCCAAGTGTTGCATGCTATCTACATTTTCTCTGGAGCCCGCTGAAATCATGCTCTTGTCACTTGCAAGCATACTTGTGTGCCTTTCTGTAACTTCATGGATTTGACAAATCTCATTGGCTTTACTCAACATTAAATCACTGTCATGCAGCAAAATCTTTCTCACAGCAGCACTATTAATACCACACACAAGCCTATCCTTTATTACCTCATCTTTTAAGTCACCAAACTAACATGTTTTAGCTTTGTTTCTGAAGTCAATAATATAAGCTGCAAAAGTTTCCCCTGATTTCTGATCTCTTGTGTAAAACAAATGCCTCTCTAATGTAATATTTGTCTGGCAGTTGCACATTTCTCTGAATTTATGCTTCAAACACTTGGGGTCTTCCCTTGATTCAGGCTGTACAATAATATGACAATTTTCACCTTCTCCCTCATATACAGCTGGTGCATACACAGATGAACACTCTCTTTCAATGGTCTCTGACCCAGCTAGATTTAACAAAATGAATGCCCTGGTGTGTGCATCTTTGTCGGAATAAGCTGCTTATATAACAATTTTGTACTCTTATAGGTTCATAGGTTCATAGGTTCATACTAGGTTATCTGCCCTAGGGCATTTATAAGCCTAGCCAGAGTGTGTTTGGCTTTCGCCAACCATTTTAAATTAATTTTGCTATGCCTTTTTTTGAGGTTAGTATACTGTGCCTCTGTCTAACAGTGACACAGAAGTGATAGCCGGGGTAAACCTAAGATCTCCCATCCACTCATCAAGATTCCTCTTGAAGAGAGTCAATGTGGGACTCTGCCTAACCTGGACTGGGATTTTATTCCAGAGTGAAGGGAGCCTCTGGGTTATGAATCTGTCCCTCCAGCATGTCCTATTTATTTCAGTGCTGAGGTTCAAGTCCCTCGAGCGCGTAGCTCGATGGGATTTGGATTTTCTGAGGTGCAGCATGTCCATTAATTCCGGGTTGGACATGGCTTTATACGTCAGGCACAGATCGCCTCTGAGCAGGCGGTATGCCACTGAGTAGAGCTGGAGTTTCTTTAACCGGGCAGCATATGGCATCTGTTTGAGCCCTTTGATCCTCTTGGTGAGGTACTTTTGGGGTCTTTCCAGTTGCTGCAGGTGTCTGTTGAGGTACATCCCAAATGGGGCATTGTACTCAATTATGGGCCTGATGAGAAATGAGTAAAGAGGCACGATGACCTCCCCTGATCTAGATGTGAATCCCTTCATGATTAGGTGGTGCTCAAATATTCTCCAATTCTCTGCAATATTCTGATCAAATACAAGTGGTGAGGGCTTTCTAAACCCATCCGCCATATTAACACATACCAGTGCAGGATTTTACAAATATGAATGAGTACACACACATATACACATATGCCAGAAATTTATGCCAGTATTTGTAACTTTGCCCAATGGCCCAATAAGCCTCTGAATAACTGAACTTTGTGAAATAAGTTTGTCTGGGCACTTTTGCCATACAGAAAATTTTATTTATCATCATTTTAAGGAACATTTCAAATAATTGAACTCTGTGAATGAACTGGGCAAAAGAAGCTTGGAGCGAGAAACATTTTGAAGTAGCTGCACTTTGCGAATAAACGGTACTTGGTAAACTGAAACTTCTCCAAAATGGTGATCCTTTGCTAGATAATTCTTTACAATGCAAGAAACACTCTGTAATGGTGGTACTTTGCAAAGAGACACACCCAGCAGAAGAAACTTTTCGAAATGGCTGTACTTTGACTGTACTTTACGAGATAGTTGCACTTTGCACACAGATAAACGCCTTGGAATACATGCACAGCAATAAGCACACACTGTAAGCACTTTTGCACACTTTGAGATACTTCGAAAGACTCTGGTTATGCCCTTAATACAATATGAGGTCGTAGTTATGCCAAAACACAGCACTTTGCCAAAACATGTAGTTGCCTTGCTTTATTTATACTTAATGTGCCATTTTCTTACCCGTATTATAGTTGTTTTGCTCGTTTAATCTCTTTTCATGCCCATTGTACTTTTCTTGCGCTTGTTTTACTCTAAACATGCCTGTTTTGTTTTAAACGCATTAGTTTCACTTTACACATACTCATTTTTCATTAAACATACTTGTTTCTCTTTAAACATAATAGTTTTGTCAAATATCTTAATCTCAAACATTTCACTTAATTAATAAACCTTGTTTAATAATGCGGGTTGTGACCTTGTAATGCTCCATTTTTTTATAGAGTAAACTGTTTGTGCAAGTTTTTGTTACCTTTGGTTCTTTTCTGGCTCTTTTTCATGCTCATTTCTTTTAGTTTACCTTCACTGTTATCTCTGCACCTTGTGGTTTTGAATATCAATCTCTGGAATCCCAGTTTTGATGCCATGTCGCTCGTCTTGTCACAATGTAATAGATGAGTCTTTGTGGGTTCTGTTCAAGCAGTTTTATCATGTACAAACACATTACAGTTATAGCTATTAACTCTAACTTAGGTAACTTTTATAAAAAATAGCTACATTCAGTCTCACATGCTTACTCTCTGGCTGCACTTTCAAAATGGCACTGGGTAGTACAGCACATGCCTGCTATTTATATATGCACATTCTTCACTTGCTGTGCTTCTTAAAGACACATCACACACTCTGCTCTACACTAATCAACTCTCCTGAGTTAACCAGCGCTATAATAAAATACAAAATTTACCACCAACCATCATTATAAGACACAACCCTGCCTCGCACTAAAGTATCTTCAGTGACTGGAATTAAGGCACTTTTTAACATGCTTACAGTTTGTTATGACAGATAGGCTCATGTATGACTCAAATTCACAAGTCTAAACAATATTCTCCTCCAGCCCTGCAGTCCCAAAAGATCACCATGCTTCCTGACAAAATGTTGCTAACTGAAAGTAATGAAACAATACTGCTGGATACTCCCTATACTCCTTTCTCTTTAAAATAATACAAGAAAGATATAAGTCTTTACAATTACACTTAAAGGATCACCTAAAAACTACTTGGCTATGATCTTGTACCTCTCCTAGGATAGCCTAAATGCTGCCTTTATCTCTACCTCCTCCCTGGGCCACTTTAGTCTCTATATATTCTCTCTACTCACTAAATGGCTCTCACGGTCCTGGTAGAACCATAGTCTTGTCTACTGCTTTTTGTACTTCAAGAAGCCTCCTACACTTATTGTCATCCTCACAGTTTATAAACATTTTCTGCCATAAACATTAGTAACAAATTGCATTATATGCCAGTCATAAATAATCTGTTTTCATTTTCTTGTTATCAGATATAGCTCTGTATTTCATTTTTATTCTACTGTGTACTATTTTCATATCAGGTGTAAAAAATGTTTATCAAGTGGCAAATAACTTATATTGACTTAAAAAGTTTTTATGCTTATTGTCTGAAATGTATTAACAATTGTTACTGTTTTCTCATTTTATTGTAGTAGAGTTTTTCCTCTCAAGGCCCCAGACCTCCGCTGAAAAGGGGGTAGCTTGTCTATCCAGTTGGGCCATCCAGGTAAACAAGTGCAATCATTACATCTTGTTTAAAGCTAAAAGGGCAAGTAGCAAAATTGTCAATAAGTCACCACAAAACACTAAACCCTACGGGTGGTGACCACAAAGTTTTGCTTGAAGAAAAAGAACTAAAGTGGCAGTTAATGTTGAATGCCTCTACCCCCCCCCCCAGGTATTAAGGAAAATATTTATTTGAAACCTGTTCTACAACTTAGAGCTGAATATTCTTAAGTAGCCCAGTTTAGATATTTAATGGCGTGTATGTAGAGCAAAGGTTTTTACATTCATTATAGAAGGGCTCATGTGTTTTTTTTTTATCTAGTGTATTTAGAATACAAGTTTTAATGTTCACCTTTAGGAAGAGGTTGTGAGGTATGTCATGGTTATGTTGCAAGTATGATCGTACTGCTGATAATCATACTTTTCAACTGTCAAAAGTTTCGCAGAATGTCCTTGAGTCTTCTCATATTTAGCCCTGACCCTCATAAAGTATCTTATGGATGGTATAGAAAGCCTGGCCACTCAAGAATGCTTTAGCGGTTGAACTTCTATCTCTTGGTATATGGCAGATTTACAATGAGCACTCTGATTGGGCTGTCCAATCAGCGATCAGCATGCATGTTTTTTAATACAAACAAGCATTTATTGCATAATAATAATACAGTATATACTATCATGTTACTGCTGAGAGGAGTCAAGGCAATAATGTAATCAATTTCATATAGGACACTATAGACTAATAAATATTATGTTGCTTTACAGTCCAAGTGAACCAGGTTTGATTAGAGCTTGGGTGTCCGAGGATCTGACAGGGAGGTATGGCAATATTTACATCTGGGGTGGGGTGCATATGTCGAGGCAGTCCTTATGGGGAAGCATGGTTCACCGAGGGGAAAAGCCCTTAGACATACAATGGCAAATGCAGGGTGGGGTGGGGTGGGGTGAGGGTATGGCATAAAAATAAAAATTTCTTATGGCACGCAGCATGATAGGGATCTGGGTTGTCCTGATATCCTCATTGGCCCTGTCCCTTATTAGATTAAATCAAGGAGTCAGACAGGTGGTGACTATGGACAGACACTGGAATTTCCTGATAGCTGGAAGATGGAGAAAAAAAAAATATTATATTGTTTAGTATAAAATCATTTAATGAGGTACACTCCATTATGCACAACCCATTCTTTTTCTGGAGTGACTTTGGAGCTTTGGGTTGGTTTAATAACTTATTCTGAACAGTAGAGCATGTCACTGACAGTCAAGGGTCTCAAATTTACGTCTGTAAGATAAAATTCACTGAGTGTGCCGAATAAACTTTCTGTACTCTGCTGCCAGGCTCAGGCTCAAGGCATTATCATTATTGCAAAGAAAATGCTTGCTTAGTTTAAGGACCATCAGAGGAATAGCATGGCCATTTAGAGCCTAGGGTGAGACCCTCATTTCTCATCTGTCCATGGTTTTGCAGAAAGTCCCTGATTTTTCTCATATTTAGCCCTGACCCTCGTAAAATATCTTATGGATAGTGTTACAGAACATATTCTTATAGAAAGTCTGGCCACTCAAGAATACTTTAGCAAACAGGTTTTTTTTTTTTTTTGAGTGTGGGTGAGGGGGGGGGGGTGGAGGCAATATCTTGACAACAATTTTTCACAAAAACATGATTGACCAAGAGCAGGTCCAAACAGAAAGGTTTTTTTTTTTTTTTTTAAATTTAAAGCATTTTTTGAGAATAAATCATTTAACCATTGTGTGATACATAACCAAACACATTGCTTTACCATGTTAAAGAAACTGCATAATTAGGTTTCCCTTAAGATATTAAAAATAAAGCATGTCCGAGTCACATCATACTTTTGTTGCATGATGTTTTAAAACACTATTGTATTGGACACAATCATTAGTTTCAGGGTGTTGTGCACCATTTAACAGCTGCTATTCAACCTTTGTGACATATTAAGCCAGAGCTGTCATGAGTAACCTAGGCTGAAGCAATCTTTTCAGTCTGGCCTACTAGCTGGTTGTCTGTCTTTTTATTATCTCTAATTACGTGAAGCATCCAAAACTAAATGTCAAGAAAAAATAAAATGACTTTCCTGTGTCAACATTAAGTGCAGGTTCAAGAGTTTACATTTCCAGTCAGTGAAAAGTACACAAGTTATTTTAACACACAAACAGAACTATCCATGAAGCTAGGATCTGGATTGGACCAGACGCTTAGATGCAGTTCATAGGTTCATAGGTTCATAGGTAGGTGCTAGGCTATCAGCTCAAGAGCCTACATAAGCCTAGCCAACAAGCTTTCATGGCTTACGCCACCCAAGAAAGTTATTTTCCTGTGCCACTGTCAAGCAGAGGCACAGAAGTGATCCCCGGGGTGTATTTCCTATTTCCCATCCACTCATCAAGATTTTTCTTGAAGAGTGCTAATGAAGAACTTTGCTTGACATAGATGGGTAGCTTGTTCCAGAGTATAGGAGGTCTTTGGGACAGGAATCTATCCCTCCAGCGTGTCCTGTTTATTGTGGTGACAAGGTTTAGGTCCCTAGAGCGTGTAGCTCGGAGGGATGTTTATGTGATGTATATTATTAATGAGCAATTGAGCAATGAATGAGCATCAGAATGTTATGTATGCATAGAATTACATGAAAGTCCTTCCTTCGATGTGAAGACAGTTTGCAGTATTCTTATACTGAATTCACTGTCTCCACTCCCTATGTACAGGTACTGTTCAACAAGCCATCCGAGGCAAAATGTTAATGTACGAATTGAATCCAGGAAGGAATTAATGCAAATGGAAAATAACTGACGCACATTACAGTAAAGAAAAATACAATGACCTTGCAACCAAACCATTCTTAGGAAACCATTAAGAAAATAGCATTCATTCATGCATTCATTCAAATAATAATAACAATAATAGCTAAAAGGAGCCTACATGCATAAAGAACACCCCCATAAAACAGAGTGGCATTGATTGAAGGTCCCTCAACTAACAGAATAAAGCAGCTTTGATGAATTAAAAACTCATTCTTTCCTCCCATTAAACAGAGTAGCATTCATTGAAAGTTCAAGTCCAATCAATTAAAATAATAGCAAACTAATAATTGATAAAAACAGTCTTCATGAATTAAGAACTCATATCTCTTTCTTCCTCTAACACCCCACCCCATACAACAGGGTAGCATTCACTGAAAGTCCAATCACTGCAAATAATTAATAATAGATAAAAACAGCCTTGGGGAATTAAGAACTCATACTTATCCCCCCCCCCCAATTAAAACAGGTAACAAGTTCCTAATTACGCTATATAGCAACAAAAATAACCAGTACTGGCAGCAATGACAGGAGGATATGCCACAATTTTGCATCTATGCCATTCCTTAAAATCAGTTACAATTTCTCATCAGAATCAGGGACAAATCCAGAAATAATAATCCAACAGTTTTCCTTTCAATTTCAGTATTGTTAACCTGAATCATTGACAGAAAGATCATGTGAATTAATATGCATTTCCTGAAGTAAATAAATGAATTATAACTCTGTTGTCATTATTTATTAAGTGCAATTTCTCCCAAAAAGGAAATTTGGTTGTGTGCTAAGCAAAACTGCATTGATGCATTACATTTTAATTTAATACACCAGTTCACCACCAGTCCTGCCCACCACACTACTGATATCCAGATTCTGGTCTGGATTTACTTAAAGGTAAAGAAATCCAGAAATAATCAGAAGGGACCATTTAGGGACACGTAAATATTAGTATTGTGTTAACTTGAGTTGTTGACAGACTAAGAGAATGTGAATTAATATACATTTTTCTGAAATAAAGAAGTCTATATCATAATTATTTGTTTCCTTCTAATCATTATCATTATATATTAAGTACAATTCTTCATCACCTCTTTCTGCAGAAAAGGTAATTGTGTAAAAAAGCTATTAAGCCAAACGACATGTATGCATTTGATTTGCATTATATTTTAATTTGACACATATTCACCGGTCCAGTCCACCATACCCGTGAACTGTCCAGATTTTTGCAGAATGTCCAGATTTAGGTCTGAGATTATTTGTCTGTTTCTCATAAGTGTGGCATTCTGACAAAGCACTGGTGATTTAAGTCACTAAATAATGAGATATATTTCCTAACCTTCAGAAAATGCATGCTAAGACAAAACTTGTTATTCTACCAGCTTTCTAAGTTTATAACAGCAATATTTAAATCTGTACTATTTTTTGGCATTTGTTCCACCATCATTATTGAGTTTAGTCACTAAATAATGACAGGTCAGTTATTGCAGTTAGATCCATGCCCCCAGCTCTTCTACTGAAGAGCATAAAAAAATGTCTGTTCCTTCTACTGGCATACCAACCAGGTGGCCAGATGCACTATACCCCACTCCCTCCTGCCTCAAGTATTCAGGTCCTGTTTTGGTGTCCTTCCCCTCGTTTCCCACACTGTATTAAAAATAATAATTTTAAACTTTGATAAACTGCTTGCTACAAACAGTTGCTACAGTTTATAGCCTGCCTGCAATTACAGTGACAGCACTCAGGTTGTACTTAAAAAAAAAAAAAAAACAAGAGAGAGAGAGAGAGAGAGAGAGAGAGATTTTCTATTTTTAGTGAGATTTTCTATTTTTTTTTTTTTTTTACTATTAATCTGTAGCAAATGAAGCAGTTTACTACAGTACAGATCACACATGGAGTACTACAGCACAGAAGTTTGATTGCAAATGCAACAATGGCTTGTAAAGCCAGTATTGCATAAAAGAGACTTAGACTGGCTGATCATGCCCCCCCCCCAATGCTTTGTGCCCGAGGGACAGTTGCCCCTCTCACTTAGCCCTAGCTATACTAATGTGACAGACATTTGAGTTTTAGACTTCCTGTTCTTCACAAAATGGAACCTAACACAAAACCTGTTATTCTAACAGCTTTCTAAGTTTCAAACAGCAACAAACAACCGGTGAAGAATAGCCAAATGAACCCAGATATCACACAGTCCAAGTAGCAAAAAACAAAATCTCAGGATTCAACCATCAGAAGTAGTTTAATGTACAAGCTTTTGAGATAAACTCTTTATCAAATACAAAACACATAGATACTCATCCAATATATATATATATATATATATATATATATATATATATATATATATATATATATATATATATATATATATATATATATATATATATATATATATAAAAATATATATATATACATACACAGTGCCAGCCTATCAAATAATTAAACAAATTTAATCAATTAAGCAATTAAGCATAACATTTCTTAAAAGTAAAGCACAACTATTAGATTATATACATAAAATTCTTTATATTTTAAAATGGGCTTGATACTATTAACTTTATTCAAACCTGGTGGTGCATCTGCCCTAAATAAATGTATGTACTTATACTCTGCCCTTTCAGTTGCATTAGTAATATCTCCACCTCTCTTGTTCTTAACAATTCTCTGAAGTATTCTAAATCTAAAACTATGATCAGCTCCTTGCTGTAAAATATGTTGACTAAGAGCATTCATTTCAACTTTTCTACCAATTTCAGAAAACTGTGACGAAATTCTCTCTTTAAATTTACAGTTAGTTTTTCCTATATAAAAACTCGGACATTTTATACAGTTAGCCAAATATATAATATTTTCAGTATCACATTTGCCAAATGCATTGAACACAAATCTCATTTGTTACAGGATGAAAAAATTCAGAATGTGTATTAATAAACTTGCAATTTGTACATTTATAACAAAGAGTAGTACTTTTTTTCTTTACACATACTTCTTTGACATTAGCCTTTAGGTCTTTATAACATAATAACTGTTTAAGGTTCTACTCCCCAACTATCCTTTTAACATTAGTATCTGAATTTAAAATAGTCCAATTCCTCTCAATAATATCTTTAATTTGAGATGAGTGTCTATTAAATTTCATTATATAACCTAAATTGTAGTTTTTGTGCTGACCATTACTATGTTGTCCTTCTAATCTATCAGTATTAAAATAAGGTGCTGCCACAGTGTATCATTGTTTTTTAACATCTTCAGTCACATTGTCTAAAAAAGATTCATTATATCCCCTACATAAAAAAATCTTTAGACATAGCCTCAACTTCGGATATAAATCCTTCTTCCGTAGTATGCAAATGGCTAGCTCTTAAAAATTGACTTTTTATTACCCCTTTATATATATGCTTAGGGTGCATACTTGAATTATGTACATATCTAGTGGTCTGCACATTTTTCCTATAGATAGCAGTTTGAATTAAGTTATCCTCTTTAAATAGTTTCACATCTAAGTAATTGATCTCCTTGCTAGAACAACACATCTCAAACTTCAGGAATTCAGTAATTAACTGTAAATGATTAACAAACTCATTTAAAGAAATTTCGCTCCCTTTCCATAATAATAGTATGTCATCTACAAAGCATTTATAAAAAATTAAGTCAGGATGTGTATACCCATCAGATGAAAAAATATAACTTTCCTCCCATCTGGCTAATACCAAATTAGCGTAGCTATTAGCTACAGGTGTTCCCATGGCTACACCAGAGATTTGATGATAGATATCATCTCTAAACATAAATACATTGCTTTGAAGTACTAATTCCAAAAGAGAGCATATCAAAGAAATCTTATTTGCTGAAAAATTACTATATTGTACTATAAATTTAAGTACATAATCAATACCTACTCCATTGGGGATCACCGTAAATAACGATTTTATATCTATTGTTACAAATAAAATATTTATAGCATCTATGTTTTTCACAAATTCACCTAACATTTTTAAAAAATCACATGTATCATTAATAAAAGCTTTACTGTGGTTCAGCATAGGTTTTAGTTGTTGGTCAAGATATTTGGATATACCTGTTGTAGTCCATTGAACACCCGAGACAATAGGTCTCATAGGTGGATGTAACAAACTTTTATGGACCTTTGGCAGACAATATATTAGAGGGCAAACAGGGTATTCAATATATAAATAATTATATTCTTCAGGCGTAATAGCTAACTGCATAAGCTGATCATAAAAGTCCAATTTAATTCTGTAAATAATATTATTCAAATCAACATAATTAATAATTTTGAAAGTGTTAGCATCACTCAAAAACTCAAGCATAGTATTAAGTCCATTTTAAAATATAAACAATTTTATGTATGGAATCTAATAGTTGTGCTTTACTTTTAAGAAATGTTATGCTTAATTGCTTAATTGATTAAATTTGTTTAATTATTTGATAGGCTGGCACTGTGTATATATATATTGGATGTGTATCTGTATGTTTTGTATTTGATAAAGAGTTTATTTTGAAAGCTTATACATTAAACTACTTCTGACGGTTGAATCCTGATATTTTGTTTTTAGCGTTTTAAGTTTATTTAGAGCAATATTTAAAATATGTCCCTATTTTTGGCCTTTGTCCCACCACTGTTATTTGTGAAGTTCATAGGTTAGTACTAAGCTAACTGCTCTTGTGAGCCATTTTAAGCCTAGCCAATTATCTCTTGTGAGACTCCAACCCTGCACCTTGTGTTTGTAAGGCAAACACCTTAACCATTAGGCCACCCTCCCAACCCTATAGGTTCTTAGCTTGTACTCATCAACTTAAATGTAAACCCATACATTACAAGATGGGTTGCAAACTGGCTGAGTGACAGAACCCACAGGGTCAGAGTTGCTGGCGCCATGTCAGACTCTAAGCCTGTCACAAGTGGTGTCCCACAGGGCTCAGTCCTGGGCCCACTCTTGTTTGGCATCTACTTTTCTGAAGTACAAACAAACACAGGAGGGTTATGGCTGACAAAGTTCGCAGATGACTGCAAACTGGGCGCCGTAGTTGAGAACACATCCGACACAGATATCCTTCAGAAGGGTCTCACAGATACGGATAACTGGTGCCAGAGCCATGGCCTCAAGTTAAATGCCAAGAAATGCATAGTCATACCCTTCGGAAAAATAAGGTTACCCCTAGCTACCATATAGGTGGCAATCCCCTGAACACAGAAGAAGTTATTAGGGACCTGGGAACCCAGGTTGACAGTAGCCTTTCATTCGACACTCATATTGCTAAAGTAGTTAGGAAGACCTTCTGCATTGCCCACCTTATCATGAAGGGATTCACATCTAGATCAGGGGAGGTCATAGTCTCCCTATACTCATCACTCATCAGACCAATGATCGAGTACAATGCCCCATTCGGAATGTATCTGACCCGACACTTGCAGCAGCTGGAGAGGCCACAAAAGTTCCTCACCAAAAGGATAAAGGGTCTCACAAATCTGTCTTATGCTGCACGACTGAAAGAACTCCAGTTATATTCAGTTGCGTACCGCTTACTCAGAGGTGACCTATGCCTGACATACAAGGCCATGTCAAACCCAGATTTGATGAATATGCTTCATCTAAAAAAATCTAGATCCCTCAGAGCCACAAGGGCGGGTGACTTAAACCTCAACACGGTTATTAATAGGATGTGCTGGAGGGATAGATTCATCACCCAAAGACTCCCTATGCTGTGGAACAAAATCCCGGTTTATGTGAGGCAGAGCACCTCGCTGGCCTTATTCAAGAGGAATCTTGACCAATGGATGGGAGATCACAGATACACCCCAGGGGTTACCTCAGTGTCACTGCTCGACAGAGGCACAGCTAAATAATGGGCATAGTTTCTCCAAACTAAGGGGTGGCGTAAGCCACAAAACTATGGCTAGGCTTATAAATGCCCTTGGGCAGATAGCCTAGTATGAACCTATGAACTAGGCTAACTGCTGTTGTAGACCATTTTAAGCCTAGCCAGTTATCCCATGTGAGAATCAAACCTTGTACCTTATGTTTGTAAGGTAAACACCTTAACCATTATGCTAACCTCCCTCCCTTAATAAATAATGACAGGCATTTGAGTTTCAGACTTTAGAAAATGCATGCTAACACAAAACTTGTTATTGTAGCAACTTTCTAAATTTATAACAGAGTAATATTTAAAATCTGCCCACCACTAAAGTCACTGACAGTGGCAGATAACTGAGTTTCAGATTTCCTCCTTCAGAAAATGCATGCTAACAAAATGGAAGTGGTAACCTAAACTGTCTTCTATGTTTATAAGAGCAATATTTAAAATCTGCCCCTAATTTTTGACATTTGTTGTTGTCCATGGCATCCCCATTCTTCCTATTTGACAGAGTATGAAGAAGACAAATCCTCATACTACAGTGAGCAATTATTCATTCATTCCCATTTCCCACACACACTTGCTACTTTGTTGTCAAGTTGAGTTCTTCTGCCCTGTCCAGCTCCAAAGACAAGTTGTCCCTCTTCCAGGCAGGTCGCACTGTAACACCAAAAATCTAAATTTAAAAAGAAAAAGAAAGAAAGAAGCCTTTTTCTACTCTAAAATTAATTGTTTAGCACGAGTGGCCATAGCGAGCAATTAACCCAACCAATACCACCATCAAGAAAGCCAAAACAAATAATTAAAAGTAAAGTGCTCACTGTGGGCACCAACGATGAATCTAACTGCCTTCTTTGTACTGCCACCTCCACCTGTCAGCCAGTCTTTTGGGGAAGTGCTCCCACAAGATGATATGGAAAGGAAGTGGGTGGAATGCAGGAGTGGCTCAGATGCTCATGTTTGATGTTTTTTTTTGCCATTTTGCCTGCTTCCCTTAAAGGGAAAAAAATGATTGTTTTTTTTTGTAATTTAGCCCAAAGTGTGCCCTTGACACTACAGTCCCTGGACGATTACCCTTTTGGTCCCACCATTTGTATGCTACTGAGGGCCAGTATATATGTACTTCACGACCTAACATCTCAGATGGTTTCTGCTTTACAAAATCTTAAATTGTGTCTTACAATGAAACATGGAAATAAGAGACTGAAATGTTCTTTTTACATCTCCATATAATCACTATTTCATGGCACTCCTGCACAGTTTCGCCAGCTGTCAAAATCTTAAATGTTACTTATTAGTTTTGTGAATATCTCATGATTAGTCACAATGCAGTATTTACTTCTCCACTTACTCTAACTTTCTGGCACACTGAACATTTCTAAATATAGCATGTTTTTGTGCACAGGTTCTGTTCAAACCAGAGTCTGTTGTACAAAAAGAAAATATTAAAACCTTGCCATTCTAATTTATTGTCAGCATATTTTTGCTCATTTTAAAGACTTTTATTTTCCCCCCAAAAACACTTCATCAGTACTACCTATGAAGAAATAAGCTGCAGCCTACCAAGGAAGAAAGAGATTAGAAGAGTATTCTTACAATACCCAATTTTACAGTACCTGAGCACATAACAAAGACAAGATATACAATGAGTTGACAAAGTTGTTGCCCAGCCCAACCCTTCTTCTCAGAAAAGTAGTACCAAGCTAAAGAACAAATGTTAGACCCCAAATGGACAGAAAAAAACACATTCCTATAAAGGCAGAACATTTTCATTACTTAAAAAATCCTGCTCTATAACCTTTTGTAGCTAAAAGCTTTCTCCACTTGCTATGAAAATGAAAGAGATGGGAACAAGTCTAAATTCCAGCTGAATCTATAAATGTTTATTGTCAGGGACATATGCTTCAGGATGGAAGCAGTAGTGTTTAGACCAGGTAAACAGAATCTGACATTGCTTATTAACGTATTGCAGGGTCAATGTTTGACAGGAGGGAAGCTCTGTGTGCCTGGCACCTGCTGGTGTCGGGAGGCTGGCCAGCAACCATAAACCTGCAAGCAACCTTGATGACTGGGCTAAGTGCAGACTGTAAATAATAAAGGTTATTTTTTGCTGAGCTGGGAACAGTGTGTGAGAGTAAATAGAATGAATTACAACATCCCCTTACTGCAAACAGGTGGTGACATGTTCTTACTAGTGTAAATTCATTTGTGTAATTTGTTTAAAATAATATGGGCAGAAATGTTTGCTACTACACATAACTTTGGAATGTTTGAACCCTGTCTTGTGTATAAATCTGGAAAACAGAGTTTATAGCAAAGAAGCTTTCATCTATTAAAAAACTATACTGGAACATACAGACTTGCTTTACTTAATATTTTCTGTGCACATGCCATTGTACATTTGCTCATATGGGCATGTATCTTATTTATGTAGGTCCTTATGAAGAAGGGAGACAGTGTATAGTTCTATGTAACTTTCTACATACAAAAGCTACAAGCTGTTGTGGTTATTTATCTTCAGTGTGATATACTGTATGACATAATATGATATGCTATGATAGGATTTGATATAATATGATACCATATGATATGATATGCTGGAATGTGATACGATTTTTTTTTTCTTTGGAGGCACCTGTGTTCTTTGGCTGGCTGTTAGAGTCAAGTGTCAGTGACTATCTTACAAGTCTAGTTGTGAGCAATTTTTTTTCACTTTTTTCTGACTATCATCACACACTGTACTTAAACCTCCTTTGTGCAGCTTTCACACTACTTTACCTGATCTACTGTTCGTATTTTAACTCGCTGAGTATGCATTTCTAATCCTTGTACACTTTGAATGTCATATTACTCACGTTTGTTTGATCTTATTGTAAATATTGCATAATGATAGTATGTATAAAACTTCAATCCTATTTTGTTCTTAATAATTGTATAGAAAGTTCCATGTAATCTCATTACATTAAACATTGCCACCCCAGAGATGCTCAAAAGTGTGCACCCCCCCCAAAAAAAAAAAAAAAATATATATATATATATATATATATATGTGTGTGTGTGTACAGTATATTAACTCAGTAGGCATTAGTTTAGAAACTGACACTCCCACAGTTTTAGAATATTTAGCATGCATTTACTTATAACAAGTACTAATGTAATGTAAGAACCAAGTATTTATTTAAAGTATTTAGAATACAGTCAGTCCAATAAATTGACTCCTGGTCATGCTACTGTGACAGCACTACCACTTGCTCACTGAAACACAGCGGAACAATCAAATATAACTATAATTTTCCTCATGCAGTGTCCAGGCTCAATCAAACTTTTCTGCCCTGTTCATCATTACAATGGCATTTTTATTGTTAGTACCTAGCATACCTCTCAACCTGCAGATACTGGAAAATACAAACACAAGCCCTTGAAAAATATGAACATCCAGCTAAAAATCTGGGCAAATAGTTAGCACAAAATCTGAATATCAAATAGCATATAACTCCTTCTCCTTCCTGTAGGAGTGTGGAATACTACTCAGGAACACATATAAAAACAGAGAGTGAAAAAATGGTGAAAAATGTAAGTACATTATCAAAGAAAGTGTACAATATGTAGACTTTACTGAACTATATCCCACAATTTTACTTCAAAAGGTAATTTATTTTGGCTTCAGAAAAAAAGGAATTGTAAAATGTGTGCCATCTTTCTTTAAATTATTGTTGCTAGTATGTTGGTCATTGTGACAACAGTGCCCTGGCCCAGCAATCAAGGAGCCTCAATCCCCACCACTAACACCAGGGAGGTAGTCTCATAGAAGAAGAAAGGATAACAAATACACACAGCAAAGTACAATTTCCCTTAAGTGCACACAGAGATCAGTCAATCTGGGGCTGGTTGCTCCCTTGCTCTCCAGGTCCTCAATAAGACTCCCACTGGCACAGCTATAGGGTCCAGATCTCAGCCTAGCTGGCAAGCTAACCTCCAGTACCCTCTCTGTCCAACCAGTGCTTTGTGTCCCTGCCCAGGTAGCTGACACACCCACACTTTGAGATAAGTATTTATACAACTTCACAGACACTCCTGGGAAAGGCTGACACAGATTCTCTAGCTGTGTCCCTTTACCCAGACTATACGGAAGTAATTCCTGCCACCACCAGCTAATAATTATCAGCTACCCAAAAGCCCTTAAAAGGGTGTCCACTTATTACTGTGCAATATTATTATCCAATTGGTAATGTGACTATTCAGTCTAAGGCTTTTTATAGTGGCTTATTACAATGAACTCTATAAATATGCAATGTACTCTAGAGCCTACTTTGTCTCTACACAAATCAGCCACAGGTAAAGGTTTTAAAAATATTTAATAATAAATAATTAAAAACACAAGACAATACTACTACACCACAGAGATATCTAAGAGTTCAGAGATCACACAGAAACTTAACATAATATAGGACAGGTCTGATGTCAAAGAAAAACACAATCTAACTTTCTAAACTTTAGCTATTCTTAAGAGAAAACACAGTGCTATAATCCTACTTACATACATAAAGAGCATAAACAGTGCTGGGGTTGATGGTCCAAGACAAAATGCTTTCAGTCTCTCTCTCAACAATAGTTTTTAAACTCATTAACAAACAGCTCTGCTAAGGCCCTCCCAAATTACATAATTTTGACACTTAGTCTGGAGTTCCCAGGCCACAAACTGCATTATTTAGCAATCTAACACCTGCTCAGGAAACTACAACAATAAAAGACATTTCACATGTATACTCTAACAATTATTCCTCAAGTTAAGACAATAGAAAGAATGTGTTCAGCCAGCCACTTCAGCACCTCTTTTTTAGATAATTGTAACTTCAAAGAACATTTGAAATGCTTGGCTTGGTTTTCCTTACAGCAGATGGCAATGTTGCAACAATATTGAAGTTCACATTTTACAGTGTTTTCTTTCATTTAAGAACACAAGCCTGCATTTTACATTTATATATACAAATGAATTATGTATCAAATTCTATTTGACTAGGCTGGCAGCCTTCGTCCATCTTTCCCCAATCTTCACAGTCATATAATGTGATTTTCTGTACACTATAGCTTAAAAAATACATGAGATGAGGGGAATTCAGAAAATGATGCGAAGGGATAAATTAAGGCTAAACATATGAATATACCTCAAAATAAAGGGATAGCCTAAATCAGGCCTGAAAAAAAAAGAATGTTCTTCCAAAATAGGGACAGTTGAGAGGCTTGTAGCTCATGAACTGTCTTCAGAAAAATATTAATAACACAAATGTTCAAAATACATTCAAATGACCATTTGCTTACATCTAATACCAGATGGAGAAAAGGCCATGACCACCCTATCATTTCCTTGATCAGAATGAGTCAATCCTCTTCCAGATGACCAGCTCTATAGGTTTATAGGTGTTTACTAGTCTAATGCCCCTGGAGCCTTTATAGGCCTAGCCCATAGAATTGCTCTGGCATCATGCTGCCTGATGTTAGTTCCTGGTGCCTCTATCAAGTAGAGCCACTGGAGTTATCCCCGTGGGTGAACTTTCTATTTTCCATCCACTCATCAAGATTTCTCTTGAAGAGGGCTAGTGAGGTGCTCTGCTTGACATGTATGGGAAGTCTATTCCAGAGCACGGGCAGTCTCTGGGTTATGAACCTGTCCCTCCAGCATGTTCTGCTGATTGTGATAATGAGGTTAAGGTCCCTGGAGCGTGTGGTGCGGTGGGATTGGGATTTCTTTAGGTGTAAAATTTCCAACAGGGCTGGGTCAGACATGGCTTTGTAAGTCAAGCAGAGATCGCCTCTTAATAGACGATATGAGACAGAAAAAAGCTGGAGTTTTTTTAGTCTGTCCATGTAGGGCATGTGTTTAAGGCCTAGGATCCTCTTTGTAAGGTACTTGTGTGGCCTTTGCAGCTGTTGCAGGTGTTTAGTGAGGTACATACCAAATGGGGCATTATACTTGATTGGTTTAATGAGGGAAGAGTAGAGAGAGATGATGACCTCTTTCTTCCTGGATGCAAAACCCTTGGTAATAAGATGTGCCACATAGAAGGACTTTCTGACCACAGTGGCAATGTGGTGGTTGAAGGAGAGGTTGCTGTCAACCTGTGTCCCCAGATCTCTTATAACACCTTCAGTGTTCAGTGGACTACCATCAGTGTGGTAATTACTGGGAATTGAGTTTTTCCCAAAGGGAACAATGATGCATTGTTTGGCATTAAGCTTAAGGCCATGGTTTCGACACCAGTCATTGGTCTCAGTGAGGCCTTTCTGTAAGATGTCTACATCACTGGGGGAGTTATTAATGGCTCCCAGCTTGAAATAGTAGTTGAACTTGGTCAGCCAGAGTCCCTTTGTGTTGGCCTGGACTTCTGAAAAGTAGATGTCAAAAAGGAGACGACCCAGGACTGATTCCTGTAGTACTCCACTCGTGACTGGTCAGCAGTCTGACTTGGAGTTTGCTACTTTCACACTGTGTGTTCTATCTGTGAGCCAATTTGCAACGCACC
>NC_056731.1:1138428103-1138475603 GCF_019279795.1 Protopterus annectens
CTCTACTCATACATGCAGTAATTTCCATCACAGGCAGTCCCACATACCTATCAGTTAGAGCCACTTTATTGACTGAACACACTTCAGATGTTTGAGTATGTTAAAATTGCCACAACAATGTATTTCACCTGGCTTCAAAAGTGCACACTAGTTCTGCAAAGTCAGAATAATGAGTATATAAAATGAACAAATGAGTGTCAGACTCTTTCATCCACAGATAGCCTCTGTATGAAGCAATTAAATCCAAATGTATTGCCTTTCTACAACTCAGATTTTAGATTGTAATAAAATAAAAATAATAATTGGTCACAGTAATTTATTTACCCTCTACACACAGAAACACACAATACAGACTTGCCTACCAGTTATAATAAATTGTATGGCTATGTACAGTTCAGAAGTCAGACTGGGATCAAATGAAGGAATAAAAACACAAACAATGGACATATGTATTTGACATACTGCTGTCAGGACCATATAGTGCAACCTTCTGCAACCACCATGCACATGCCCCCCCCCCCACCCCACAGTTGTGGCCCAGTTATATGACTATGACTGTATCCCTCAGATGTTTGATTGCAATCATTTGAGTGAATATACAAATAACTGCCACAAAACCTATTACCCCAAGAGTTAAGGAGAAGCCTGAAAAAATAATGGTGGACAAAGGACCAAAATTAAGGACTGATAGTGTCCTTATATTCTGAGACGTCACTAGAATGACAGACTTTACATTTGCATGCTTTTCCTGAAGGCTATTAAGTGTGAAACTCAAATGTATGTATATACGTGGTGACTGCAATTCTCATTTATTTGTAAAAAACACTAACTCACAAGGAAGGCCAACATATAAGGTAAAATCAGTGACATTCTGTGAAATCACTGACAGTTAAAAGCATCTATACCCCCCCCTACACGCACACACATTGCACTCTTTTCCTCATCTTCCAGCAGGGTTGCCTGAATATATCTCGATTTGGCTTTCCAGGTGACACTACATAGGCTTTCTTTACAACAAGGTCATCTTTTTCATACCATCATACCACACTGTCACCAATTTTGTCTTATATTTTTGATTTTTTTTCTTGTCAGATTTGTGGTCTGTTGGCAAATCAGTGAAGACAGCAGTCACTAAACAATGACAATCATTTGAGTTTCCGACTTCATATCCTTCAGAAAATGCAGGATAATGCAGAATCTGTTACTGTAGCAGCCTTCAAATACAAAATGTAAACCTTGCAAGTTTCAAAAGGAAGTTTACAAAAGGAAAACGAATATAGGAAAGTAAAGCATTGTTTCATTCTAATTTGGAAAGGATTGATGCTGAAATATATGGGAAAAAAGAGAGAAATATTACTGAAATGAAGTAAGAATGCAAGGAACTGTCTACTTCAGATGCAAATATATGCTATTCTGTGAGATGCTTTCATTTTCTAGGTTAAGAAAATATATATTATTTATTATGTAAAACCTTTGTTAAATTTTTGGATGGTGAAAGAAGCATACATGGTAAACAATGTATGATAAGAGTGTACATTAGAGTGGTTTGCATTCTATTTAGTGGTCAATGTTACAATTAGGAAAGTCAGGTCACAATTCTTACAAATAACTATAGGAGGCCGACCGATAGTGGGCATTTTACCACTACTCATTTAATGTATGTAGTTTATACAAAATTGATTGCTTAGGGTAACAGACTTGTGTGATATATGGCGTTATAAAATAACTTCCTCAGAGAAGTAGATTTAATTGTAAATAAGGAGGTGTGTATCAAGGGGTAGGAATAAAAAAGTTTACAAAGTGCATATTTCACAAAACAGCCAATAATGATATTAAGTATACCGAAAGGGAGCAAAACATTTATGATAAGTGGGATTAAATGTATTTTAGCAAAGATGAGAGCACTGTTAAATAAATGGAAAGCTTTTGATATGCCCTTTCAGTAGAACATCTAATCTTGTCTATGTTGTTTGATTGAAGGCTAGGTCACTATCTACATGTATTCCTAATTATATTTCACAACAGAATTTATCTAATTCCATAGACTTCAGAAGTGGAACTGACGTGTACTTGCATTTTGGCTATCAGCAAGTGCAGCATCACATTTTAAAGAGGGTATATTATTTAGTAATGATTATGATGACAAAATGGATATGATAAATTCTGTAGCTTTTGTTGCATCTCAGAATTTGTTTAAGCTGATGGAGTATATAATACGCAAAGAAAATCTATTAAAACACTTGAAAAGAAACTCTGGACAGCTTTTAGATTTGCAGGAAGCAAGAAACATGAACAAATTGTAAAGCCTCTATTACGAATACATATGAAATATGTAGATACAGAGAGAATTAATAACACAAATAAAAAATACAGTGTCATGGTGATACTGTATTGTACCTGGATGGGAAACTTTGTGTGAGGAAGTGGGGTAACAAACGAAAGAGAAGAGTCCACTCAGTATGAATTTGGCATGTAGGACTTTTATGTCAATTAGCACACAAAACCTTTGAATTAAAGCTGAGATGAACAATAAAACTCATAATTAGTGATTATGTAACTATCCAGGTTGCAGAGTGGGAGAATGCATACAGCATGTTTTTATGTTTTAAGTCTCTGTGAATTAAGCATTTCTGGCAATTCCTAGCTAAGGAATTCAGTTCTCAAGAATTAGGAAACATTGAGATTGACAACATTTACAAATGTTTACATGCAGAAGACTGAGTGGCTAAATTGTAGTATAATACATTTAGTCTGTATGTAGAGGAAAATGTGACTGTTTTGTTTATGAACACATGAGCTAGTAAACAAATGGTTAATCAGGTAAGACATGCTTTCGTGTTTCAGCAAATTTTTCAGCTGTTGTTCATAGGTTCATAGGTTCATAGGTCTATATTAGGCTAATGACCACTAGGGACCTTAAAAATCTAGCTGTTCAACCTAAATGTGGCACATACATTTGATTTATATTTGATTTATAGGGGTGAGTTATTGACTGCCTCTGTCCATCAGAGACATAGGAGCCATACCAGGAGTGAACTTCTGATTACCCATCCATTGTTCGAAGTTGAGTTTAAATAGTTATAGGGAGGAAATCTGCTTCAGATGTGAATTCTCTGAGAAACATATCTATCTCTCCAACATGTCACTACTAAAGTCTTTTACTCTAGTAGCTCTGATGCTGTTTGTTTTGCGAATGTGAAAACGATACAACAAAACAGGGTCCAGGTATGCCTTGTATGCCAGGCAAATATTACCTCTCAGAACTCTGTATGATACTGAGTAAAGAGACAGGGTTTGAGGCGATCAGTGTAGGACATTGTGTTTACTCCCTGTTTTCTTTTTGTAAGGAACCTTTGTGGATGTTCCATTTGGGGCATGTGTCTGGTCAGATATATACGAAAGGGTGCATTATACTTTATGATGGGCCTGATGAGGTCTGAGTACAGTGGTATGATGACACCTCTGGACCTAGATGCTATGCACTTGCTTATAAGTTGAGCAACATAGAAGGATTTTCTTACTGCCTTGGACACATGTTGGTTGAATGCTAGGTCACTTTCTACATGTGTTCCCAGGTCCCTTACAAGTGAATCGGTTTTAATGGTGTTTTATTGATGATGTACGTATCCAGAGTGGCAAATTTCCCGAAATGTACTGTAATACATTTCTTGGTATTGATTTTTAAGCCATGGCTTCGGTGCCAAGTGTTTGTCTGTATTACACTTGCCTGAAGGGTGTCTTGTCTTTGGGGGATTCAATGACTGCTCCCAGTTTGCAATCATCTGCGAACTTGGTTAGCCAGAGGCCTTTGGCATTGGCTTTGACATCTGAGAAATTGATGCCAAAGAGGAGTGGGCATAACACAGAGCCCTGGGGGATTCCACTGGTGACTGGTCTTTTTGTAGAGGTGGCTTCACTGATTCTAACCTTCTGCGTCCTATCAGCGAGCCAGCTAGCTATCCAGTATGTTATAAAAAGGTTTGTACCTAGTTCTGTAAGTTTATTGAAAATACCAGAGTGGGGTATTATATCAAATGCCGTAGTCAGATCTAGGTAGGCAGTATGCACAATTTTTCTCTCATCCATTGCTTTAGTGACTTTTTCAAATAAGTCCCCAGATTCAGTAAGCACGACCTTACTTTGACAAAACAAACTGGGATGGATCCAGTGTCTGGAGGTCTCCGATTTTCTTGCTTATAATGTCCATAATTCTTTCCATGGCTTTGCAAATAAGACTAGTCAGACTAATTCTGTAGTTTCCAGGATCTATTGAAGATCCTCCCTTATGAAGTTTCTGAGAGCAATTCAGTATAGGCTGGTGTGTTCTCGGGGTTTGGAGAGGCATTACATTTTGACAGACCATCACTTAATAATAGATAATTTGCCTTGGAATAATTCCTAACTGTTAATGGTTTTAATGGGATTACAGAGTTGATTTTGATTTTGAAAGAGACAGCTTTATGGTCAGACCTTACTAGGGAGGATGACACATTGGGGAGTGGTGCAGTATTCTCCCATATTTTTGAGCACGAGGTCCAATATGTTGGGACCTCTAGTGGGTGTATTCACTATTTATGCACTGCAGGACTGCTTCTAGTATACAGATTATTCAGTGTTTAAGGATGCAGCCTTGTCAAACAACCAAACTGACCTGGAAGCATATACAGAGTCAGTTATAGCTTACATTTCAAAATGTGTAGATGAAGTAACTACCACTAAGTACATTACCATACAAGTGAACCAAAAGCCGTGGTTAACCAGTGAGGTGTATGAGCTCATAAAAGCACAAAATGCAGAATTTAGATCCAAGGGCAAGAAAGCCCTAAAAGTAGCCAGAGGCAAACTGAGCAAAGGTATAAAATAAGCAAAGAGAACCTATGACAGAAAGATCCAGGGTCACTTTAATAATGAAGATGATACCAGACTCCTGTGAAAGGGCATACAAACCATAACCAACTACAAACCTGAATCAACCTCTTGTGATGACAGCACTGTATTCTTGAATGAGCTGAATAATGTCTTCAGCAGGTTTGATGTGAATAACAAAATGGTGGCAAATAAACTCCCTATTGGTAAGGATGAAGTATTGCTGCACTTAACCACAATAGATGTCCTAAGAACCTTGAGATGTGTCATCCAAAGAAAAGCAGCTGACCCTCATAACATTATGGGTAGGGTGCTGAAAGACTGTGCATCAGAACTGGCATCAGTTTTCACAGAAACTTTCAACACTTTGCTGCAACTAGCCAGTGTGCCAAAGTGCTTTAAGATGACCATCATTCCGTTACCAAAGAAACCACGGCCAAGTCTAAATGACTACCGACCAGTTGCTCTGACTTTGACAGTGATGAAGTGTTTTGAAAGGCTGATTAAAAAACACATAACCTCAAGCATATGAGCAACTTTGGACACACTGCAGTTTGCATAAATGCCAAACCACTGCAAAGCAGATGTCATCTCTCTCTAGCACTTCATGAAACCTTCACCCACTTGGAAGGTAAGAATTGTTATACCGGAATGCACTTCACTGGGCTTTGCATTAGAACACCACCCAACTAGATGTGCAGTAGTAAGGACCGACCACACCCTGCCCAACACCCTGCGCATGATGTTTATTGCTTCTGCATGTGTGAATAAACAGTAGAAGTTCTCTGTCCGCCATATGAATATTCAAAAGATTGTTCATCTTCATTCAAAATTGTTAAATGTGTGTGCTGCTGTAACTGACCTGAATGCAAAATATATTACATTGCATGAATATGTAACACAATATATTTGATACAGTAAAGTTTAGAATTTGAAATAGTAAAGTTTAAAATTGTAATACTGTAAAACTTATGCAATATATTCCAAATAGTAAATTGTGCCCGGTAGTGTTGTAAAACAAAGCTGTGTTGTGGTTACTATATTACTTTACCAATTTCCTCAAAACAGTGCAATCTTGGAGTTGGTATATTTAAGTACCGGGGGTGTGGGGGATTACTATACGGTACTATACTACAGAAAATTATTCTGGTAAAAGAAACATGTGAAATGAATAACTGGGTTATCAGGGAAAGACTAAGTAGTACTTGTTAAAATCTGTAGCAGTTTCAGCAGGGAACCATAGCCTCTGTATGGCCATAGTTGTTTTAAGAAATGGACTAAAAAAGAAAAGAAGAACTCTGTCAGAATGAACATTGACGAGTACGGCACAGTATGACCACACAAAGAATATTCACAACGACACTAGCAAATCTGCATGTCTTGTCAATCATGCATGATTAACATGCCACATAACATGCCCTTGCCATGTCATTCACTTTTGCCACACCCATTTCTGCACAGAAATGCTGGTGAGGTAGTGTTCTAATACAAAGCCATTCATTGACTTCAGTTAAGCCTTCAGCACTGTCGCCTCTCATAATCTAGTAAAGAAACTGGGCATCAATCCCCTGTTATGCAACGGGATCCTACATTTCCTCATAGACAGGCCTCAAAAGGTTTGCGTGGGTGACAACAGTTCTGGAAGCATAACTCTGAACATCGGGGTACCACAGGGATGTGCCTTCAGTCCTTTATTTTTCACCTTCCAGACACATGACTGCATAGTCAGACAGGAGTCCAATAAAATCATTAAATTCATAGATGACAACATGATCGTAGGTCTAGTCAGGAATGGAGATGAAACAGCCTACAGAAGCGAGGTGGAGCAACTGATAGGATGGTGCAATAGCAACAACTTATCGTCGAATGTCAGCAAAACCAAAAAACTGATTGTGGACTTCAGAAGGTATCAGAAAGCACATAAACCTCTCGAGATAAAAGTGGTGTCAGTGAAGAGGGTCAAGAACACAACATTTCTGGGAATACACATCTTAGAGGACTTATCCTGGTCAGAGCACACCAATTACACTGTCAAAAAAGCACAGCAACAGTTGCACTTCTTAAGGAAACAGAAAAATTAACTTGTTGCAGTCCATCTTCCAAGCATTCTATAGGGGAACCGTTGAGAGCATCCTAACCAACAACATCATAGTCTGGTATGGGAACTGTAATGCCTATGACCATAGGGCTCTCAGGCGAGTTGTAAGGACAGCAGAGAATATCATTGGTTCTTCACTTACAGCCTTGGAAGACATGCATGAGACTCGCTGCATAGGAAGAGCCAGAAAGATAACCAATGACCTTACCCATCCTGCAAATGGCATGCTCTTCCACCTTTCCTTGGGTAGAAGATACAGAAACATGCACTGAAAGATTTCCAGGCTGAACAACATTTTTTCCCCATTATCCATTAGACTATTGAACTCTGTCAACAGGTGAACCAGAAGAAAGTCAGCTCCTTCACCCCCCCCCCCCCCAATCACCTAGGCATGTATATAGCTGTCTGATCAGGCATAGTACACATTGCAGGATCATCACATTCTACAAATTTTATTAATTTTACACAGTTCATATGAATGAAATATAGATAGTCAATGTCCATATCTGAATGTGCAATTCTAACTGTGTGTTCTTCACCGTTTACCCTTATATGAGAAATTCAAGAGAGTGCAGTATACACTGTGCAATATCTATACATTGTTCTATCTATTTCTATTTACATGTTTTTTTTTCTGTGATGTCAAATTACTTTTTTATTAAAATTTTTTCTGTACGTATGTCCTTGCTCTGGGAACAAAGCAACACAATTTCAATCAGCTACACTGTGGTGCAAATGTGAATGACAATAAAGTTTACTTTGACTTTATTAATAAATGTACATTTGTAATAAATAAATGTAAATGTATAATACATATACATAAAAGTTAAAAAATACAAATATAATTTGTAAATCACAAATACAATGCCTTGAATGAAAAAGTGTGGCTGATACAATCAATGCTCCTTTATTCTGGAACATGACTTTGTGTAGTTGCAGGACTAGTGGGCTAAGATTGCATTGGTACATAGCTGTAATTGCAGGACTAATGGCATTGGTTATACTGCCATTTGTGATATTGTGAAGAGTTTTATGCAGGTAAAACTGAAGGCACTTTAGGTAGATGCATACGTGAGCATAATTATAATATTGACAAAAGAAATCAGATTAATTCCCTTTGTAAGCATAAAATGGTTTGTAAAAGCTGAAAAAGTTCTTATTTGCTGTGTTGGAAAAGCCTGACAGGAATCCAAGGGGTGGACCTTGGGAAACGGTTATTGAATTTATAGAACTGATGTGGCAACTACAGGTTAATGTACTAGATCTACCAGGATTAAATGAGAATGTTTTCATTGCAAGTGCCCTTAAACTTCGTGCTATGAAATCATAAGAATTTTATATCATTGTATTTGTGTTTTAAAAATTATACTTTTTTATTTTTTAACTTTTATGTAAATGTGTTATATATATTTACATTTATTAGAAACTTATTTACTGATTTTTTAACCAATTATTATTTGAAACTGTGTATAAGATTATAACTGGGGAGCTGTAACTTTAATGATTTTAATTGCTTAAAACTGCATTATGGGGGTGGACAAAGCCTTAGTCAGTATACAAAAGCCTAAAAGAGAAAGGCGCAGACCATCCATGACAAAGCAACATGGTCTATTGAACATGTTCTCCCACAATGACAAATACGGGATCTATTTAGAATTACACCAGAAAGACAGTTGTTGAAATCAATCATTTTTTGCTTATATTGTGGCATCATCCTTGGTGGTGGTAATATGCTGCTCAATGCCAGGCTCATACCTGCCTGAAACACATACATTCTGAGAGTGACAGTATGTTTGGTGTTGTGTTGTTTTTTCTGAGTTCCTTTGGGCTTGCAGAGGCATAGCTTTAACAGTGGGTGATCAAGATGATCTTTGTTGTTTAGGATCATTGCTTTTAAGTGTCTCATAATACATTGGTCTGTATGTGTGTTGTGTGCTATGTGAGGTTGGTGCTGTGTGTGTGTGTGTGTGTGTGTGTGTGCGTGTGTGTGTGTGTGTGTGTGTGTGTGTGAGTGTGTGTGTGTGTGTGTGTGTGTGGTTTCGATAACCTGATTTGTATTTGTATGCGAGAGTTTAGCGTCTAGTGTCATTGTGTAATTGCACCTGCTGTATGCTGTGTCTGATTCTTTAAGGATTAAATGCCTATAAGTAAACATGAGACAATTGCTACATTGTTTCAAGATGCCCATATCCGCCATGCTGGCTTCAGAGAAGTTAGTAAATTGCATATCCATACTGTCCTGACCTTTGATTTGTGAGCTACAAGAGGGTGGTATATTGAGATTACAAGAATATTAAGGGTGCTTTGTTTATGCAGACTTATAATGGTGCTTTATTGGGTCAGATTATGCTACATAGTACTAAATTCGACTAACTTTAATGATTACACAATACTGAATTCTATAAAATCTGTAGGTATTGCCACCAGAGCTTCAACTAGCTGCTCTAAACTTGTAGGCACGCAGGGTATGTGCACTATAGTGCTGCTTTACAGGTTGTAGTTTTATGGAAAATTCTACAGAGAAAATTTGCTTTCTAGGTATTTGCTACTGTGCAGGGCACTACAAACCCATTTAAGCATGCAACATTTATAGCAGCACAGAAAAAAGCTGAAAACTAAATAGGGAGCCCTGTAGCCACTAAAATGACTATACTATGAGTCCTTTTGTGTATTTCCCAACTCAGATAGACCAGGGAAATGCCTCCTGCTACAAGATGAATAAACCATACCTCTCAACCTCTCAGCACAAGAAATCTGGGCAAAGCCAGAAATAATGGGGGGAGCAAAGGCCCAAAAATAGGACCATATTTTACATATTGCTTCTATAAACTTTCAAGGTTGCTAGAATAAAAGGTTTGCACTAGTATGTGTTTTCTAAAGGAAATGAAGTCTGAAACTCAAATGTCTGTCATTATTTAGTGACTTCAGACCTCAACGATTTGCAAGAAAATTGTAAATTTTATGAGGAGCAGACCAAAAATATGAGGCAAAAATCTGGACAGTTGAGAGGTATGGAATAAACCCAGTCCTCCTGATATAAAAACACAGTAAAATACATCCACAAGCTCAGTGATAACATAAGCCACTTAAACAGCTAGCTGGGATTCCCTTGAAGCTCAAGACAGTAACAGTGAGGGGAAGGGCATTTTTTTACAAAAAAAATCAATGAAATGCAGACATAAAAGTAGGAAACAAAAGAAATAACTCAAAATAACTTAAAACAACAACAGCAGTAGCTGCAGCAGCAGAAGGGTAGGACAGTTGGGAAATTTTCAAGGAGCAAGTAGGCTCATCACAAAACCTAACAATCAAATAAAGGCAATACAGCTCTTTCAGAAACTTTAGCTTAATGTGTTAGTGGGGAATGGGGCAGATACAGAATGCAAGCAGGTAAATGATAAGAAGAGTATAAAAACACTGGAGCACAAATGGAGCAAGCACAATTGTCTCTCACCACTGAATTTCTACTACAGTTTATTCAAAAATTCAGAAGTAACACTATGGAAAAGATGCAGGTGATTAAGACACAAGTCTGGTAGCAAGGACAATTCTCTCTCACCACTGAATTTCTACTACAGTTTATTCAGAAATTTAGCAGTAACACTATTGAAAAGATGCAGTAATAAATGATTAAGACACAAGTCTGGTAGCACTATGCAGTTCTGCCGCAAACTGCAAGACTTTGGCCTAGCAGATTTTAAAATGCAATCAGAAAGCATTTACAAGGAATTCTGCTTGTGGAAATAAAACACAGTCTTCCCACAACTGCTAATTAAAATACAACACTGAGGTCCCAAACTAAAAAATGCGATCAGATGGAATAGAGCAGAAAAGTACAAAGCATTATCACAGCACAGGTCACTAAAAGTGCACTTAAATATTTAAGCAGACTTGAAATAATTAAAATAATTTAATTCTCTTTCTGTTTTTTGAAAACTTAGTTGCTGGCAGTTCCATACCTCTCCAGGTCTTGGATAAAAGACCTTCCCCAGGATTCAATAAAATCCATGTAGGCTCCATGTAGAGCCTACACCGAATGTACCTGTGTACACGGCCACGGTTCTTCCTTGGCAGTGTGCCATGCATATTAATCATGGTGTGCTGTCGAGGGAGAGCATAGCAACAGGGATATTGAATCTGTGTAGGCAGAAGTGCAGAGGCTACCCTGTGGTTGTGGATTGTCCAGGGAATTCCTGGATAGATGTTATGTACAGGGTGAGACTCCACGTAATGTACCCTGCTACTGTTGAAATGTGCTGTGAAGTAATATATTGTGCTTTAATTTTCTAATTTTTCTTTTTATTTTTTAATGTCCATTTCTGCGGTGGGGAGCACAGCAGTGCCAAGCTGCACTTAGATATATACAGCTGACACCTGCTAGACATCTAAAAATCGAAACCGAATGTAATTAATTATTATATATTTTTTTTCATTTGCGTGGTGTGGAGTGCAGCAGAACTGAGCTGTGCTTACACATACACTATTGACACCTGCTAGATATATAAAAATGGAAACCAGATGCAATTAATTATTTATTTCTAGTTATGTTTAAGCCAATTTGCATGGCACACCATGGTGCTTAGTAATGCTAACAGGTAGCTTAGTAGTATATGTGAAAGTATACTAGTTTACATACTACCCAAGTAGCAAAATGGGTAGAGTTACAGTCTAAAGCTTAGTAGGTCCTGGGTTCAAGTCCCTAGCACCCATACCATTTTTAATGCGATTTAATTTTTTGTTTAATTTAAAAACAAAATTGTTACATTTACAAGAGCTGTGCTCTGCTAAGCACTGCTTAAACATGGTTAATTGCTACTACTGTTTGTGCATTGCTAAACTTCACTAAAAGCACAGTTGTGTGAGTTTCCACAATGCTCAGCTCCACTAAGCAGGTTTACGTGATGCTAAGCAATGTGGTACTTTTATGATGTGTAACGGCAGGAAAACAGCCTATATTAAGGCCAATAGGCAGGAATTCTGCACTATTAGTTGGAATCTGTCTAATTGTTTGAATGCTTGGTGGTGATGGAGAGGGTGTGTACTTTTGGGTACAGAGATGTGATGTGCTGGAGTCCAGGATATTTTTTGGACTCCAGGTACGCATTTACAAATCTAGGCTGTTGGAGGGTGGTTACCAGGGCTCATAATGTAATGCTGAGGCCTGGAATTGGTTGTCCAGGGATCTTACCAGTGCTACTGGTATCCCCCACACTGGTGAACAGTGTCATCAACACTATGACAGCCTAAAGCATAGAAAGAGGGGAACTTCGGACACCTGGGTCCAAGAAGCCAGGGCTGGGCATGCCTCAGACATATGCAAGTATTTCTGCTACTACTTTACTAAAATACAAGCTGTATCTGTGCAAAACTGGTATGCTTAATGGTGTGATTCTCTTCCAACAGCTGCAGCTGAGAGGGCTCGCAACATGCATTCCCATGCCAGATGCTTGGCTAGGATGCACCATGAGTGTGGTAAGTATGGATATATTATGATAACTGTAATGCAATATAGAATAAACAAAAACTGTAGTATAGTAAATAAACAATAAAAACTGTAGAGCAACAACCAATAAACAATACTAGTAATAGTAAGCAATAATGTGTAAAGCAGGATTGTGGTATCATAACATAATTGCAGTAGATCTGTATGCATTGCATGCCTATTGTAACATTGCTGCAGTCAACTGTAAAACTGCAGTAACTCTGGAATGCAAAAGTAAATTTTGAAAAATGTATTGCACAGCCCACAGTACAGTTCAGGGCTGTTTCCATGCCACTTTCAGTCACATAATGCTCTCTTTTCCTCCCACGCTAGGAACAAAAACTATATGGGTGAGGTAACCCACTTTATGGGCAAATATCATGTGTGTATACTTCACAGATACTTAGCAGCAATACCAACAGAGTGTAAAGCAGGATTGTGGTTTCATAACAAAATGTGTCTAAATACTTGCAGTAGGGCTGTATTCATTGCATGTCTGTTCTAATGTCACTGCAGTAAACTGTAAAATTGTAGTAACAGTAGAATGCAAATGTAATTGCTTGAAAAATGTATTGCACAAACCACAGTATGGCTCAAGGCTGTCTCCAGGCCACTTTCAGTCAAATAATGCTCTCTTTTCCTCCCACTCCAGGAACAAAATGTAAATGGGTGAGGTAGCCCACTTTCCCACTTTAGGGGCAAATATTGTGTGTGTATACTTCACAGATACTTAGTAGCAATATCAATAAAGTGTAAAGCAGGATTGTAGTTTCATAACAAAATGTGTCTTAATACTTGCAGTAGGGCTGTATTCATTGCATGTCTGTTCTAAGTTGCCGCAGTCAATTGTTACATTATTTGCTGAGGTCCCATGCAGTCACAGCTTTTGGGTTCTACACCCATGCCTGCCAACTAAGATATGCTGGCTGTCTAGTCTACTTAATGTACACAAACATACCTCTCAACTATCATGATTTTTCATAATGTAATTACAACCTCCCAATCTGTCTGGTCCATGATTTGCATTTAAATGATTACCTGGAATGCAATGTATTTTCAAGTTTGTTTACAGAATACCTTGGTAGTCCTATACCTGCACATTATGTGAAAAAGTTCCATGAAGCTGTGTGCTTGCATTTGTTAGTGGCTGGTGCATACTGTCCCATTCTAACAGCTTGAGATGTGTGTACATGCTACATCATCTATAGAGGAATTGTAGTGACTGTACTCACAACTGACATTGCACACATGTAGAACTATGTATTAGCAGTCTTTTTAGGGATATCATGTGCAGTGTCACTAATGGTATGTATTTTTCTCTCTCTCTCCCCATCCCTTATCTTCTTTAATTTATTATTGTTATTTATTATTATGATTTAATATTAATATATTTTAAGCTAACTGTTTTGTTGGCCTTATGGGTTATTTCATACTGGCTTGCTGTTAACATACTTACTGTTATGTTATTTAGTGTTGCATTCCACATAATATACCTTAATATGTATTTGGATTAATCAATATTATGTTCCATTATGTTATTAATAACATTGGTTTGGTTATTACTAACCTTAACATATTGTTATAACTAATTTACTACAGTGCGTCAAGGTAGGCTGGTTCCAGGTGATCCACCTACCTTGCCTCCTCCAGCTGTGGCACTGGGCCTCAGCACTTGTGGGACCCAGACTGGCGGTGCCCCCTCTGCTGCCCCTGCACTACCTGGAGTGTCGGGTAGTTCGACCCCACAGGAAGGGGCTGGGTCCCCCTCTGGGAGCATTGGTGGAGGGGGAGTTGTCACCCATGATGAACTGCCAGTTTTGCTGTACAGAATTGTGCACCATGGGTTTGGGCAATGCCTGCACTAGATGGAGAGCATGCTGGCCACTCTGGTGGGACAGGCTCACCCTGGAGCCCAGCCTCCACCACTGCCACCCTGGGGCAGTGACAGAGCAGTGCTGACAGTCTCATGGATGGGGACTTGAGTTACGCTGCTACCTTGTGGAGGCATATGGGATTGTGATTCCACAGCACCCTCCCCATCCAAGATGTTCACCCCCTCTTGTGTCACACACCACCCATATATGCTGTCTTGTCTGTCTGCAAAAGCTTCCTCACCTACCCAACTTACTTCCCCCAAATGTACCTATGTCCCTTCCCCAACATTTCAAAAAACATGGGCACCTGTCCCTCCAAAAATGATTGTCCCATACTTAGCTCTCCATTTTGCACACATGTCCACTGGGTACACATAATTTGGACCAATTGGCTTGACAACACATTTATGTTGTCCTCAACCCTCTCTGTCTGGGGGGTGAGAGTCCAAAATCATCTACAAATTCTGTCAAAGTGCACAGTTGTTGCTGTACAAGAAATGAATAGCTATGTTTTTTCCTACACTCTTCCTGCACATACCCACCTGCCTTTCACTATGTTTTTCCCCTGCTTGCACCCCATTTCACCACTTTCCTTTCTCCCCATTTTTCTTTTCTTTAAAGATTTTTTGCACTATGCTGTGGGATGAGGTGCATCACACAGCATGGCTAAGCTCCGCTAAATAGAGCTATATTGATATATGTGTTTTAATTGATAATAAACATGTACAAAATAAACATATTTCCCCTATTTTGAACCCAAGATCATCATATCTGAAGACTACTGTATTAACTTGCCATGTCACACAGCTGTTAAATAAAACATGTAGTTTAAGTAAAATATAGTAACTGCAAGTTACAGTCATTAAGCGAGTGTAAGCAGAGCTGCACATCGTGCCCCATCATGCAAACTTGCTTAAAGAGTAATGCAAAAAATGGGAGTGTAACATGGAGTCTGGTGCAAGGGTACACCAGTAGAAAGCCAGACATGGAATGAAGGATGTAAGTGAGGTCTCTAATAGCAGGTAAATGTGCACATTTACCAGCAACATTTAGAAATATACCTGCTAAAACATTATGCTCCGGGTTAATGGATGCAGCACAGTCTGACATCTGTGACTGCCTCCACCGCATTGGTGGCATCCTGGATTGGTTCACTGATGCAGTGGAAAAAAGGTGGCCTGAGGCAGATCACAGAATATCTGTCTTGGAATGGACATTGTGCAGGAATGCCTGGCTGGAGTTGAGCGTCGGACTTGTGGACATAGGTCAGCAGCCCCATCTGCTGAGAGTGTTCGTGGCTGTGAACAGTCATGCTCCCATAGTGGCAGTACATCCAGGACTCCAGAGGGGAGTGTGCTGCCCACACCAAGACATGGAAGACCATGGGCTTGTCGGCGTTCCTGTGGAGGACATGGTCCCAGCAGACAGCAGTCACTAGCACCACTTCTGACTTTGAGCATGGAAGTGTCAGTGCAACTCCTGGCAGAGCCAATTTCTGTGTTCGGAGGCAGAGACAGTGAACTGTCAGCTATACCTTGCATTTTTGAAAGCTGTCCAACATACATGTAGGGCTAGCACTGAGAGTGACTGTATTCACGCACACACTCACACACCACTGTCAAATTCATGTTACCTACAGACACACACAGCGCATTTCCTTGGTCCATCTTGTCTGCTTCCTTTCCAGATTCAAACACATACTTTCAACCTATTGGGTCAGCCTAGGCCTCCTACACCCTCACACAACACCCTGTGCATGTGATGACACCTGTGCCACATCCCTGTCATCCTCATCATCGATGCAAGGAAAGAAAGATATGTGTCTGATGTACAGGGTGACTATATAAATTAATATGTAGCATATATAGTTACTCTGGCACTATCTTAGGTGCTCTAGTCTGTTCCTGTGTCTCTCCCTACTACACATTAAAGCCCATTTTTAGGGATTTTTCTGTTTTGAGGTTTCAGTGTTTTTTTAATCAACATTTCAGTAGTCAACTAAAAAGTTAAAAAATCGCACACACACACACACACACACACACACACACACACACACACACACACACACACACACACACACACAAACACACACACACACACACACACACACACAGGCACAGTGAAACAAAAAATAAGGCATATGTACATAATATCCAGTTCCTCATGTCCTTTTGATGTTATTTCAGCACTAGACTTGTTTTGTTCTTACAGTATACATACGTTCAGTATGTAGCAGAAGAGCTGTGTGGTATTTCTGTTTCAGAATTGTGCAAAAAATAAACTAACAAGGTTTACGAATATATGTTTTCAATATGCATTTCAGGAATTTAAAATATTTGTTGAAGCGCATTACTGAGTCTGTAAATTTGCAGCTTAGCTATTATTATGTATGCACTCACTTCTGCTGAGGATTGCTCCATCCTGATTGCTGAGAAGTTCTAGGTAATCTAATTACTTACTAGTATCCTTTTCACTCTGGTATGGAACTTGTTGTCTCACGTTCAGAGTACTACTGTTTCACTCGGGGGTGCTTAACATTGTCAGTAATTTATAAGTGATAGTCATTTCCTTTTTTTAAAGTAAGAAACATCTTTATTAAATTATCACTTATGACACAGGCAATCATAGGTTCATAGGTGTGTACTAGGCTAATGGCCCTGGAGCCTTTACAAGCCTAGCCCATAGGATTACACTGACATCGTGCCACCAGACCTTAGTTCCTAGTGCCTCTGTCAAGTAGAGAGCCACTGGAGTGATCCTGGGGGTGAATTGTCTATTTCCCATTCACTCATCAAGATTTATCTTGAAGAGGGCCAGTGAGGCGCTCCGCTTGACATATATGGGAAGTCTATTCCATAGCATGGGCAGTCTGTGAGTTATGAACCTGTCCCTCCAGCTTGTTCTGTTGCTTGTGGTACTGAGGCTGAGGTCTCTGGAGTGTGTAGTGTGGAGGGATTGGGATTTCTTTAGATGTAGCATTTCTAACAGAGTTGGGTCAGACATGGCTTTGTAAATCAAGCAGGGATCACCTCTAAGCAGATGATATGAGACATTAGTTGGAGTTTTTGAGTCTGTCCATATACGACAAGTGTTTAATGTCTAAGATCCTCTTTGTGAGGTATTTTTGTGGCCTCTTCAGTTGTTGTAGGTGTCTAGTGAGGTGCATGCCAAATGGGGCATTGTACTCGATGATTGGCTTAATAAGGGAAGAGTAGAGGGAGACAATTACCTCTTTCTTCCTGGATGCAAAACCCTTAGTAATGAGATGTGCCACATAGAAGGACTTTCTGACCACAGTGGCAATGTGGTGGTCAAAAGAGAGGTTGCTGTCAACCTGTGTTCCCAGATCTCTTATGACGCCTTCTGTGTTCAGTGGACTACCATCGATGTGGTAATTCATAGGAACTGGGTTTTTGCCAAATGGGATGATGACACATTTTTTGGCATTGAGCGTAAGGCCATGGTTCTGACACCAGTCATTGGTCTCAGTGAGGCCTTTATGTAGGATGTCAACATCACTTGGGGAGTTAATTATGGCTCCCAACTTGCAATCATCTGTGAACTTTGTCAGCCAGAGTCCCTTCATGTTGGCCTGGACTTCAGAGAAGTAGATACCAAACAGGAGAGGACCCAGGACTGAACTGTGAGGGACTCCACTTGTGACTGGTTGACAGTCTGACTTGGAGTCAGCTACTTTCACACTGTGGGTTCTATCTGTGAGCCAATTTGCAACCCACCTAGTAATATAGGGGTTGATGCCTAGCTTAGTAAGTTTTTCTATGATTCCTAAGTGCAGAATGGTATCAAAAGCCTTGACCAGATCAAGGTAGGCTATATGAACCACCTTGCCTTCATCCACAGCTTTGGTGACTGACTCAGAAAAGTTGACCGGGTTGAGCAGGCATGATCTAACCTCACAAAACCAAACTGTGTGGGATCCAGAGTTTGGAGGTTCCCTATATCTTTGTTTATTAAATCCATGATGATGTGTTCCATAGCTTTGCATATCAGACTGGTCAGGCTAATGGGGCGATAGTTCCCAGGGTCTGTAGTGACTCCTCATTTGTGGAGAGGGATGACTGTATAAGTGCGCCATTTGGTAGGGACAAAGCCTGAGGTGAGGCTGTGATTGAACAGGGCACACAGGTGAGGTGCCAGTTTACTCTGTAGTTCATCTATAACACAGCCTCTTGGTCTTGGACAGTGCTGTTTTAACCTATGCAGCAGTAATACTGGGTGCCTGGCAATCTACTGATATTGTGACTGGTCCTTTGGTGGTGGAGAGAGGGGTAAAATTGGCACTGAATCTATCGGCCAGTATATTGGCAATATCTGTTGGCTCAGTATAGGAGGTGCCATTGTGCATCAGCTCCAAGCAAATCTGGGTATTGCCGTGGAGATTCTTTACATAACTATAAAAGGCCTTGTGGTTGTCTTTACTATCTGCTGCAATTCTATTTTCATAGCTAGCTTTAGAGGATTTGATGAGGAATCTCATCCTTTTGTTGAGGCTGATAAGGGAGTTTTTCCAGTCTTGGGACTTCACCTTATTTCTCATCAGTTTCCTCTTTCTGTTGTAGAGTTTGTTTATGGCAGGGGACCACCAGATTGGCTTCCCTTTTTTTTTTAGGAGAGCGGCTTGGTTCTATTGGGTATGGCGAGATCCATGCATTTGTGTACGTGTTTGTACAGGGCATTAGTGTATGATTCACTGATCATGCAGCTGTTCTCCTATTGCATGGATGCCTTGAAGTTTGCCACCTCTGTTTTTAGGAGCCCAAAGTTAGCTTTGGAGAAGTTTTTCATGGTGGTTACCTTTGCAGGGGTGGGGGTGGGGGTGGGTGGGAGGGATGTAGATTTTCAAGGTGATTAGTTTATGAACCAGGGAGGAGTTGACTATTGATACAGAGCAACGGTCACCCATGTTAGCAATGACCAGGTCAAGGATGCTACTACCTCTAGTGGGAGTAAGAATGAGCTGGTCCAGGGCATCGGAATTAATGAATTCCAGAAAACGTTGGGCAAGTGTATTGGTACATGAGCAGTTTTCCCAGTTAATGGAGGGGTAGTTGAAGTCACCCAGTATGAGACTGTTAAGTTGGACCCTAATATTCTCCAGGGAAAGTGGAGTGTGAGTCTTGGGTCATGGATGGGGACCTATAGCAGGCTACGACCTGAATCGCTGTCTTACCCAATGTTAGCTGCACCTGAAGTATCTCTGATGCATCATGTTGGGCTACCAGTCTGGAGGTGTGTGCATCCTTTATGAATATGGGAACACCACCGCCTTTGGAGCTTTGGTCCAAGTTCTGGGGCCGAAAGGTATGGAATGAGTTATAGACTGGTAGTGCAAGGGTGCTATCTGCTGCCTTGAACCAGGTCTCTGTTACAGCACAAATGTCAATGTTCTCCATTTTAAGGAGTGCTTCGAGCAAGTGCATTTTGAGATTTAGACTCCTAGCGTTGAGCAGCATAACCCTCAGATTGCATTTGTTTGTAGCTGTTACAGTGGTAATTTGGTCTTTGGAACACCGCCTAAAAAAGGCACTATAGGGGTGGCAAGAGCCTTGGCCAGTATCCGGAAGCCCAGGGGTTACAGATGCACGCCAACTCTGGCAAAGCATCTAGGTCTGTCAATCATGTCATCCCAGGCAGACAGTTACTGGATCCCCTTAGAATGACACCAGAAACTTAGCCAATTGTTGAAATCAATCATTTTCTGCTTGTACTGTGGTATAATTCTGGGTGATGGTAGGAGGCTGCTCTGGACTAGGGTCATATCCGTCTGGGCTACATAATCTGAGAGCTCCTCCATGTCTCTTTTCATGTAGTCCAGGGAGGTATGTCTCAGGTCATTCACACCCACATGTACAATGACAGAATCATATTTGTACCTGTTGTTGAGGGACCTGAGTGCATGTGTTATGTGGCGGATCCTGGCACCTGACAGGCAGCTGACTGTTACTTTTTCCTTATTCAACCTAGTGAGTGGGACATCAGTGTGCCTCACTATAGAATCACCTGTGAGTAGTGCGTTGGGCATGCTGTTTTGCCTTAGGGGCTTTGGTTGACTGGCACACTATTTAGGAGAATTAAGTGTCTCATGATTAGTTTTGTGTTGTGGTGGTCAAGTGTGTTTCTGCCTTGGAGGTCTCTGCTGTTTGTGTAGACATTTATTGAGAGTATCCACGAAGGTGGGTGCGTGGTTTATGTTTTTATGTGAAGGCGGTGCTGGTGTGTATTTTGGAGGGCTATGTATTCCGTGTGGTGTGGTGCAAGTGTTGACCTACTGCTCTTGGACAGCTATTCCAGTCTTATCTCCGGAGTGCATGGCTTTCAGTTTGGATATATAAGTGCATCTCTCGCAAGTCTGAGTGTTGGGAGGTAAGAGGAGAGGGTTGTCTGTGTAGATGAGGCAGTTGCTACACTGTCTCAGAATGCCCAAGTTCACCAGGCTAATAGGAGAAAGCACAGGGAACTGACCTTTAGACATGCCTGGAGTGGAGGGTATAAATGAAAACAAGCCATACTGACATATTTTCAGTTGCAAACATTATACATCACATGTAATCTATCCAGTCATTGAGAGTCAAACATTACATAACTCATTAAATTCTTGTCTTCCCTAAAACCTCCTCCAAAAGATTATTCTGCATGTATTGTTCCTACAGTTTCCATTTTTTATGCAATTTGCTCCTACCCTTTTCTAACGCTCCCATTTCTAGTTGTTTTAGCTCTGTTACTATGCTCACTACTTCTAGAGCAATTGGTTTAGACTTTGATTTCCATTTTCTAGTGATTGCTTTTTGGCAGCCATCATAATTTAGACTCAACAAAGCCTTACTATGTCTAGACAATTCTGACTCTATATTATAACTTAAAAATCATTTCCTTACACCTATTTTCTCACCCACTATTTCTATTAGAGTAGTCAGGAGGGAATTTTTAAAGACTGCCAACTTATTACACTCTCAAAAATGTTCCCAGTTACTGCTTTCTTCTCCGTCACACCTCCAGCATTTGCAATCGACCTAAGGAAACATTTTTTTGAGTCTGCTTGGGGTATAAAAATGCCTATGCAAACACTTCCAAGCAAAGATTCTAAATCTTCTAGATGGTGTTGCATATCTGAGAGCCATATATACATCCCCTGATATTTCTTTGTGATTTGCTTATCCAATCTCTCTTCCTAATCCTTTCTAACCTCCAATGGTTAATTCCTATAGTTATCATGCAATATTTTATATGCCCTTCTAACTATCCCTTTTTGACAGCAGTTTCTGCTCTAGATTGTACTATAAAGTCTATCAATGCTGGTCTTTCACTTAGGATCCCCTACTTCTTTCTCTTTGCCTATACTCTGATATCAATTCTTGATAGGAAAGGCAGTCTCTATCCTGCACTTCATATACATTTTTGTCTCTTCCCATTCTGTTATATTTCCCTCTCTAATTATTTGCTCTCAGAACATTGGTTCCTTTGCTAGTTATCTCCTTTTGGTAAACTATTACATGACCATAAAATGGGTATACATTATTTAATGAGCTGAAAGATTTTTTTTGTTTGTTAATAAGTTGTTAAACTCTGCAAAGATTCCTGACATGAACAAATATGTAGACTCATGGGATGATATTTGTTTATCTGGCTGATTATTGCTCATATTATAAAAGTACAGGAATTATTGCTTCAGTGGTATAGCTCAGCTGAATTTTTATAAATGGGGACTCATATTATCCTTCTTGCTAGTTTATGCAGTTTTATGTTTAACACACACACACACACACACACACACATATATGTATATATATATATATATATATATATATATATATATATATATATATATATATATATGTGTGTGTGTGTGTGTGTGTGTGTGTGTGTGAGATGAATGTGCTTGTGTAGTTTTATGGTTTCTTTTACGATTTTGTTTTGTTTGTTTATTTATTTCAAGTGAGTTGGGCCATATAATGCTTCATTAGTCATGATATTGCTACAGAATAAAAAAATAAGAGAGGAAGAAATGTTCAGTAAGAAATTTTATGCAAATTAATAAAATCATGCAAGAAATAAACCATTGGCAGAAATTTTCATTACAAAATGATAAACTGTATAAAAAAATAAATTAGCGCATATTTAACTAAAGGCAAACAGCAGGCAACAAGCATATACTACAATGCCCTTAATATGTTAAATATTTTATCTCTCTCTCTCTATACATATATATATACACACACACACACACACACACACACACACACACACACACACACACACACACACACACACACACACACACACACGTGTGCACATGCATGCCTATAGGTAGTGAGGTTTAATATGAAATAATGCGCCAAATAATTAACTAATGGAAAACAAATCAGTGTAATCCTTGACTTGCAACTAGAATTAGGAATGCTTTAACATTAACTAGGTAAGCTACAAAGAAGCAGAAATCATCTAAAGAGTTTAGAAATATCCATTATGAAAGTATATAATAGAGAGCATAAGTGTAGTTATTCATGTATGTCTTACATAGTACCAGGGGCGGCTCGTGGCATCGGGCTGCCGGACTGCAGCCCCCTCAAACTATAAAAATTAAAAAAGAAAACAAAAAAAAAATATTTTTTTAAATTTCGCGGACTTCGCGCATGCGCAGTAGTCCCGACTACCGTCGGTCTATGCGCATGCTCAAGGCAGTCCGGCAGGACCCATAGAGGGACACAAGGAGACGTCTGTGCACTTTTAAAGTGCACAGACATGCTGGGAGGATATATCGCGTCCAGACTGCAAGAGCAGCAGTCAGAACAGTCTCGGGAGGGAGCTTGGGATCTCGTCGTCGGGATGGAGCTTTACTGGGATCTCGCGGGTCTTTGTGAGTATTGCGCGGGCAGGATATGGTATGGAGAACAGACAGGTAAGTGTATGGTGCATTTTACTTTATGTGTTGGTGCTTTTGTGTGTGTGCTTTTAACTGGAGTTGTGTGTGTGTTAGCTGGTGCTTTTAACTGAAGTGTGTGTGTTAGCTGGCTGGTGCTTTTAACTGAAGTGTGTGTGTTAGCTGGCTGGTGCTTTTAACTGAAGTAAGTGTGTGTGTTAGCTGGCTGGTGCTTTTAACTGAAGTAAGTGTGTGTGTTAGCTGGCTGGTGCTTTTAACTGAAGTAAGTGTGTGTGTTAGCTGGCTGGTGCTTTTAACTTGGGGGGGGGGTGTGTGTGTGTTAGCTGGCTGGTGCTTTTAACTGAAGTAAGTGTGTGTGTTAGCTGGCTGGTGCTTTTAACTTGGGGGTGTGTGTGTTAGCTGGCTGGTGCTTTTAACTTGGGTGTGTGTGTGTTAGCTGGCTGGTGCTTTTAACTTGGGGTGTGTGTGTGTGTGTGTGTGTGTGAAAATGCCCCAGGTGCTTATGATGGTGTGGTAGGGAATACCTCAGGCTTGAACCCTGTACCCTGTATGCAGGTGTTAAAGACTTGAGTTCCCTACCCACCACCATTTGTAAAAAAATTGCAGATTTTTGCCTCATATTTGATCTGATCTGTTCCTCATAATATCTGTGGTTTGTAAATGTCGCAATGCTTGATATTTGATGGTGTAGTAGTAGCGTTGTTGCCTCACAACTGCAGGTTCTCAGGTTTGATTCTTGGCTGGGGTTCCTTCTTTGTGGAGTCCGTATCTTCTCCCTGTGTTTGTGTGGGTTTGCTTTTGTGTCCTCCCATGTTACAAAGACATGTCTGCATTATTTCTTCCTGGGCCTCTGCTGAAAATTGTTTTTTTGTTCCAAGTCAGACTGTCCTGATTAACAAATGTTAAATAAAATTGACCGGCGAATGTTTAATTCCTTGCAGATTTGATGGTGCAGTGGTAGTATTGTTGCCTCACAGCTATAGGTTTTCTGGTTTGATTCTTGGTTGGGGTGGCTTCTGTGTGGAGTCTGCATCTCCTCCCTGTGTTTGTGTGGATTTGCTCTGGTGCCCTGCCATTTTACAAAGACATGTCTGCAGTATTAATCCCTGCGTCTCTGCTGAAAATTGTTTTTATTCTGTCCGCAGTAAAATTGACCGGCATTTGAATTTCAGACTTCATGTTTCTGAATATTTAATTCCTTGCAGATTTGATGGTGCAGTGGTAGTATTGTTGCCTCACAGCTATAGGTTTTCTGGTTTGATTCTTGGTTGGGGTGGCTTCTGTGTGGAGTCTGCATCTCCTCCCTGTGTTTGTGTGGGTTTGCTCTGGTGCCCTGCCATTTTACAAAGACATGTCTGCAGTATTAATCCCTGCGTCTCTGCTGAAAATTGTTTTTATTCTGTCCGCAGTAAAATTGACCGGCATTTGAATTTCAGACTTCATGTTTCTGAATATTTAATTCCTTGCAGATTTGATGGTGCAGTGGTAGTATTGTTGCCTCACAGCTATAGGTTTTCTGGTTTGATTCTTGGTTGGGGTGGCTTCTGTGTGGAGTCTGCATCTCCTCCCTGTGTTTGTGTGGGTTTGCTCTGGTGCCCTGCCATTTTACAAAGACGTGTCTGCAGTATTAATCCCTGCGTCTCTGCTGAAAATTGTTTTGTTCTGTCCGCAGTAAAATTGACCGGCATTTGAATTTCAAACTTCATGTTCTTCAGAATACATAGTAGCACAACCTTTTTTTCTAGCAATTTTCTAAGTTTATAAGATGAATATTTTAAATTTGTCCCTATTTTTGGGACTGTATTCCCCCATTATTGGCTTCGTCCAGGTTTTTGTGCTAAGGTTGACAGCTATGGCAAGAACTGAATTCACTGAATATGGACTGTAGAATTGTGCATATTTACTGATAAAGGTGCACTGTAGAATTGTGCATATTTACTGATAAAGGTGCACTGTAGAATTGTGCATATTTACTGATAATGGTGGACTGTAGAATTGTGCATATTTACTAATAATGGTGGACTGTGGAATTGTGTATATTTACTAATAATGGTGGACTGTGGAAGTCTGAGTAGACTTTTTTATGATAAATGTTCTCAACTGGGCAGTTTTGCCATTATGGGTGCATATGTTTTGTTTCATTGCTTACTGGAAAAATGTTCAAAACAAATTTAAAACACCCTCTAACAAGTGTACTGTATTGTACAAGGAATATGATTTTAGTACAATGAGGAAGGTGTATCAAAGAGCACATGTATGTTTCATATGCAAGGGGCCTATGATTCGAAAACAGCCCAAAATTAATCTTTATCTGCCACTGGCAAAATGTATTTTCTTTGAATGTGGGTTTCAATGCTGTTTCAATGAATGTGAGTTTCAAGGGCAGAGAAGTTTTAATGCTAAGTTTTCATTGTGAGACTGCATTGCTTTGTTTAACAGATGACTTAATGTTTGTGCTGTAAAATACAAAATAAAACTTTCAAATGAAGTCCAACTCATCATTGAAGTAAAGCAGTATGCACATTAGTGTTTATGGTAAATGGAGTGAAATAGCCAAGTAATGGTTCATTGGAATGGCTGCAGAGGCTCCATTCAACCATTATTTTGTCAGGGGGGGGGGGGGGGGGAGGGCAGCAAACTCAGACAGGCCCAGCTGAACTATACCTCCCAACTGTCCAGATTTTCAAAGAATGAATAGATTTTTGCTTCTTATTTTTGGTTTGTTGTTCATAAAATTTGTAGTTTTAATTCCTAAATGATTTGCCAGAAGTCACTAAATAATAAGTTTCAGACTTCATAACCTTCATAAAAATGCATGTTAAAGTAAGAGCCGTTCTATCAACTGTCTCAATTTATACAAGAGCAATTTTTAGTACTGTTTATATGTGCCCCCAATATATTTGGCCTTGTTCAGATTTACTGCATTAACAGGTTGAGAGGTACATGAAAATAAATTGCTTTATAGAATTAGGCATAGCCAGCCTCTCAACTGTCCCCAATTTTTGGCTCAAAATGTTGCTCTTCCCCCTAATAATCCCTCCACAAAATAGCAATTTTGGAAGAAAACATGGAGGGTTTACAATTAAGAAATAACTGTAATAATCAAAGTTATAGATTACTTGAAATGCATGTAGATTCTTTTATTTTGTCAGCTGCTCAAGGTAGCAGTACTAATATTAAAGTGTCCCTTCTTTGACAGGTAGCAGCTGTATTGTGTGTCTATTTTATATTTTTGCATTACATTTTTGGTCCATTTTTCATAAAATTGTGTTTTTTGGCAAATTAGTGACAAATCACTAAAGACTGAAGTTAGAAAATGACAGACATTTGAGTTTCAGATTTTATACCCTTCAGAAAATTCGTACTAATGCAAGACCTATTCTATTATCTTTCTAAGTTTATTAGAGCAATATTTAAAAATTGTCCTTATTGTTGTGCCTTTGTCCCACTTCTGTGTATGGCTTTGTCCAGATTTCTTGCTCTTGAGGTTGAGAGGTATGACAAATGTGTCAGGTCCATCACAGTCAGCCAGAGAGATTTCAAATTGTGACATGCTTGTTGCACCCCACTCCCCCATGTAGTGACTCTGGATGTGTCTAAGCAAGGCAAGGAGTAGTTGTATCTACCTTGGATGGGGAGGACACACTGCATAAGTACTACAGTGGCTTTTCATCTGTCCTTGATTTTGCAGAATGGTCTGGTTTCTGTCATATTTTTGTACTGTTGATTTATGCTTATTACTCAGATTTATGCTTATTACTCAAAGTGCCTGTTGCTCTGTGTTTAAGTAGCAATGCTTTAATGACCATAAGGTAAGCTTGTCTGACATCGTAAGATGCAAGTAAGCTTTAATAAGCATACTGTTAAAGAATTGCCAACATTGAAAGCCTTTCTGTTGTTGCCATGCAGAGAATACTTGACTAGATAATGTATAAGCCTTGGGTATTAAAGGACAGGATTCCATTATTTTAAAAGCTCATTACACTTGTTGGAGACTTCCAGTCATCTCTACAGACTTTACCCGTAAACTAAACAGAATGCCAATCATGTGTGGTCCATAACCTGTACAGTAATCCTTTAAGCAATGTATCTTGAGCTTGTTTCTTGTTTGCTTTTCATTTTTACTTTTATCATGTTTTCCCCATGAAACAAGTTGTCAGGCAGCAGGTCTTTTTGGATAAGAAACATTTTACAAGTGGGGGCATCACATAGATTTCTACTTTCAGCATGTTGCTTGGTACTTTAATAAAGCTGAATATATTATAATTAGAACTGCAGTGCAAGGAGAAGTGGTTTGAGTTGAGTGCTTCTGGTTTTTCTTATACTTGATTTTGACTGGCATTCCAGTAATGTATTTAAAAAGTAATTTATTTTTTCATGCCTCACAACCTTTTGTTTCCATCTAGATATTAAGTAAGCTGTCATGCAGCCAATGCATTGAAATATTTTTATTCTTCTACACTTATTTTTGTCTTGATTGGACTTTCATAATGATGGTTTGCCACCCAGGGCAGCATATTTAATTAAAGTTATTTTTTGTGGTTTTGTGCATAGCTCCTCCCCTTTATGGTTGACCACACCCCTTCCCTTTAACCCCACCCATTCAGCGTCTCCTGCAGCCCCCCTGTGATTTGAAGTCACCAGCCGCCACTGCATAGTACGTAATAGATAAAGTTAAGAGACTGTAAAAGGTGAAGTGGAACAATGCGGAGTTGTAAAATTAGGTTATGATTCCCACACATTTTTTCTAATTGTTTAGGAAAAATAATAAAAATCTATTTAAAAATATTGTTAGTCTTCAATGATCTTTTGGCTTTTCCCGGTTAGGGGTCACCACAGTGGAACTCCGGTCCGCTAATGATTGGCAGTGAATTTTTATGGTATCGAGTTGCCAGCCAGGCCAGCAACCTTCAAAGAAGGCACACCCATTCATGCACACACCTACCTGCATGTCTTTAAATTTACTCGACCGAGGGGAGGAAATGCAGACTCCGCACAGAAGGCGATCCAACAGAGAAACGAACCATAGTGATCGTCATTTACTACCTTTCACCACCAGATGGAAACACTTTCCTTCTACAAGACAATATAGTTTGTCATTTTATTAAACTTTTAAGAACAAGTAACATAAATAAATTATGCATTAAATACATTGCAGCAAAGTGTAAAACAATTAATAATTAACCTCTACTATACTGAAATATTTACAGTATGTTTATTTTATCTATACTTTCCATGTAAAGCTGAAATTCTGGGTCTTAATTAGTTTTATTTTTGTCACAACACTCTTCTCTAAATGGGATTCATTATGGACTTCATTGGTTCTAGTGTTTATCAAGATTAACTGTAAAGCAGTACTCTCACATTCTTCGACTAAAGTAAAAAGTAGTTGCATTGTGCTGGGCTACTACTACCCAGCCAGGAAAGAACAAGTGATATGATATATTTAATTTGACTAACACAGTAGTATGTTATTGCCATCTCTTTATGCCATCATTCAGAAACTGTTCTAGTTTTTATATAATAATCATAAAATTCTACAACCATTTTAGTGAAGGAGCTACCCATTTGATGTCAGATGTGTGTGTGTGTGTGTGTGTGTGTGTGTGTGTGTGTGTTTGCAAATGTACATTTCCTGGAAACTCATTTCCTTGAAAAAAAAAAACAAATCATACCCAGATCTCTTGGATAAAAAGGGACAACAGTGTTCTGTTGGGGGGAAAAACCTCTCTTGCACATTGTAATGTAAAATTCACCTTGCACTTCTTTTCTAAGTCCATTGACTCACTAAGCTAGTATTACTATACCGAACACTTGACAGCAGGAAACAGACAATGTTCCTCCTTCAGTGTTTAAATACAAAACTGAATAGGATGAGACAAACTCTGTTTTTTGAAATGGTCATCACTTAATCAACAACCATATGGTAAAAAGTGCATTTAGTTGACTACCTACTTGGTCAAACATTGACTTATTCTAATGTGGGATACGTTTACATAGTTCTGTAATGGAAAAGAAGAAATACATGAAAAGAATTTACCTAGTAGCTGATGTCTGTACATAAACACTCTTGCTGAACTTTTTGATTGTGCTGTGGCAGTGAATCATTTTGCATGGAGTTTTTGCTTTTTCAAGGAATGCGCAACAGTGGAGTTGTACATTTACAGTGAAATGAGTACATTATTATCAGCAAATGTATTCCTTTTATAGTTATTTTTTAAACATTGTGACTGGATGTTTACAATTCTTTTTATAGCAAATTTGGTACTTTTATTAGTTATTTTTTAAACATTGTTTCAGCCGGTGTGCACACCTGCAAAGGGCACCCCCTCCCCCACTACAGGCAACAATAGCTTCATCTCTCACCACTAGGTGGTGCAACTAACAATTTACTTGCTGTATCTTGTCCCAAATAAATCTGCCTCCCCACTGGAATTCCTGTAAATTAAGGCTAGTACCATTTACTTGGTATATTTTGTCCCCAAATAGATTTTCCTTACTTTGTTTATTTACTTACACACCAAGGTCATAAAAGTAGTGTTTCTGCAACTCTCATACTGATTGTTCTTCTTTCCACTCTTCTCTGAGGGGGGCCAGCCCACTCCATTCACCCTCGCTACGCTTCCCACCCACCCCAGAATTGCCTAGACTTATGCCAACACTAACCACTCCCCTAACTTCCCCCAATCAGCAATCACCCTCTGTCCACCAGTTAAACCTCAATTAACCAATGCACTATTTGTAACACTCCTCCTTCCCCTCACACAACTTAATTGCAGCTGTCCTTAATCACTCTACTCCCACTACATTACACCAACACTCCTCTGTCTCTACATCTTCTTTATCACGCCATCCAGCTAACCTAACATTCCAAAACAAAGAATACACACCATGCTCTTTCCCCTGTCCACAATCTATACCCCACTACTATCTGCATACTATCTAACATCCTACATTTACCTACAGATCCAACGTATCCATAGCCCCACACTATTATTCTAATAGCTTCCACTCCTCACTCTCCTACCTTGCAATCTCCTCCCAACTCTACAATTACACACCTACTGCATGCTTCCACTTCAAACATGTAGTTGTTAGCAATACCACTAACCACTTCAGCAAACACCTTCACATACTCTCCAAACTGTCACACAAACATGCATGTATATTATCAAAGATTCTCCATAGTGGTGATATACACCCCAATTCTGGGCCACATACTGCACAACAAACCATCATGCCTACCATTCCACCCCTTCCTCACATTAAAACTACAGACCTTCTTATTCTTAACATGAACCTTAGAAGCCTAGTTAACAAAATCACAGACTTTCATGCAGTCATTGCACAATACTCAACAGACATTCTTATAGCAACAGAAACTTGGCTAAAATTCCATATAAGAGATCAGACATACTGCCACAAGGTTATTGCGTACACAAGTTAGACAGGATCAGGAAGTAGGAGGCAGGGTTGCAATCTTCTGCAAAGATAACCTAAACATAGACTGCCTACCCATCAAATAGCTTTATGATAACAATTTTGAAGCCCTAATAACACGGCTCAGAATTAACCCAAAGAAAAATATTACCATAATAGTCACTTACATACCTCCTGACAATACTCCCACTGCCATTGAGGAACTCATAGCCTGGACAACCTCAACCTACACCCATGAAACCATTATCACAGGCGACTTCAACTTAGACTGGAACACTTGCACTGGTGATAACCCCTCCACCTTCATAAATTTACATGGTTTCCCCAACCTATCCAGTTTCCCACTCAAATAGATAAACATAGCAAAAGGGAATCTGTCTTAGACTGGTCACATATTAACAGTACCACCCACAACTATCTCTCTGGATACCTTCCAAATAATTTAAGTGGCCATAGACCTACCTACTTAATCCGTCATCAGTTCAACCCACCCAAAACCATAATTTACAAAGTCATACAAAATACCAAAAACTTCTCCAACAAAACATTCTTAGACATGTTCAGTAAATGTAACTGGATACCACTCCATCATCTCCAACTTGACCAGGCTGTAACATACTTCAATGACACATTTATAGTTATTCTAAACAGCTTAGCACCAACTCGTACATGTTGTGCTAAAAATAAGAGATTGCTCTCGTTATCAAAAGAAACCATTAAACTTCAAAAACTAAGGCACAAAACCTGGTTTCAATAACAGAAAAAAAACACAATAAAACTGTTAGCATACCAGCAGCTCTGCAATCAAACAAAAAAAAACAAAAACAAAAAAAAACAACTCAAACTAGACAAAAACATATTATACATCTATGCAAAACAAATATGAAAACAATCTCAAAAAGTTCTGGCAGGCAAACCTCCACCCAGGTAAAGCCACAACCCCAGAACCAACAACCAATAACCAAAATGTGAGTATTGCCCCACTAACCAACACCTACTTTATAAACACCATCCTCTCCTTAGTTACAGGGAACAATTCCACCCCACCATCTCTTCCACCTAATGTGGAGACTAACAACAACTCTTTTGACCTCAAACCTGTCACAACTAACTCCATAAGAACAATGCTGAAAAAACTGAAACCTTCCTTAGCAGCTGACCAACTACCCAATGAGTTCCTCAAACTTTCAGCTGATGTCATAGCTCTGTCTATCTCCATTCTGGTAAATAGATCTATAGCAGAACAATATGTCCCAAAATTATGGAAAATTTCCTGTATCACTCCTCTGCATAAAGGAGGAACATCAACAGAATTAAACAATTACAGACCCATAGCCATCCTTTCTCCCAGTGTCAAAATTTTGGAAAAAATGTATACACACAGTTGCTACAACACCTGCTATCTCACAGACTTACTCTCCCTCCCAACATAGTTTCAGGCTGAAACACAGCACTGCCACAATCCTAATTAATTTTTCGAACACCATCAACCAACTTAGATATTCAAACCAGCAAGTAGCATCAATCTTCCTAGACATGCCAAAAGCGTTGACAGTGTCTCCCATCAGAAACTCCTTAATACTCTAGCCTCACTAAACCTATCAAAGACTTCCCTGTCCTGGTTCAGAAGCTATCTTTCTGACAGACAACAAGCAGTATGATGGAAATCCGAAATCTCACCACTTATGCCTGTCACATTCGGACTCCCCCAAGGATCCATACTAGGGCCCCTTCTTTTCACCATCTTCTTTAATGATCTAGCCTCATCCACAACACATGCTAAAGTAGTTCAGTATGTGGATGATTCAACTTTAATCTGCTCAGCAGATACGTTACCAGACCAATATTTTTTCCTAACATACTAAGGGGATTGTAGTATATGCTTGTTGCCTGCTGTTTGCCTTTAGTTAAATATTCACTAATTTATTTTATTATGCTGTTTATCATTTTGTGTTGAAAATTTCTCCAAATAATAGCCCAACAAGCTTTTAATGATATCAAAACATATCTAAGTAAATCACAACTAAAGCTCAAACCCCAAAAAGACACAGTTAATGCTATTTACCAGAAGCAAACAAACACCGACCACCAGTCGTTTCACCATTCTCTCAGCAAACGACCACCAGTCGTTTCACCATTCTCTCAGCAAACGACACAATCAGCCAACCAGCTGAGTATACAAAACTCCTCAGCATGACTATCGACAACGAACTCAAATTTGACCAACGCATATCCATCACAATTAAGAAAGTTCACATCAAACTTGGCTCACTGTACAGAAGCAAGCCATTCCTCACTGACAATACCAGACTAGCCATATCCAGAACCTTCCTCCTCTCTACGCTGCTTTATGCTTTCCCCCTCTTTACCAACTTAAAAAAATCAGACTTAATGAAATTGGAAACTTGCTACAACAAAATAATCCGTTTCGCAGCCAACCTTCCCCACCATTGTACTGCTCTACATAAATTAAATTAGCTCGAACTACCTAACCTTCTCCATCTCTACCAACTTAAATTCATCTTCCTTCCTGACAGCTGCCCATCCCTCAAGGAACTTTTTGTTCCCTACTCATGCCCATGAAGTCTAAAATCTACAGACAGAAACTTTCTCACAGTAAACAAAGCTAATAACACTCATGGTGAAGCCCTATTCTCAAATCCAATAGCCAAAATATAGAACTCTCTACCCCCACACCCTCCAAAACACTCCTGAATCTACCAATTTCAAACAACTACTATTTGAACATCTATCAAAAAACTGTCATTGCTCCTGGATCCAAACTTGACTGACAAGATATATATAACTCTCATCACACTGTCAACTCCTTACCTCATATTCTCCCTATCCTCAGTGTTATTACTGCTCAAAACATATATATACATGCATACACACACACATATATATATATATATATATATATATACATGTATGTATAAAGGATATCTCATTTGTTCTGTACTAATTTAATTTTTCTCACAGGGATCTTTATTGAAATGCTTGTGTGTTTTTCTTTTTGAACCTGTATCTACTAGAAAACTATATTGATACTTCTTTGTATAGACTAACTAGTTGATGTGTATTCTGTATCTTACTATGTGTATACTATTGTACTATCTAATTATTGTATTTATTTTTTTTTATTTTACATTTGATGACCGGGAAAGTCCGACTGGATGCAGGTCCATTTTCAGCGGAGTCCCGGGGAGAAAAGCTCCACATAAAAAAAACAAACAAACAAAAGTGACAATACATTTACATACTATTACACATATAGGAACATATTTAACTTTTTTTACACAAGCGAATAGAACAATTATCTTCAGAATAAACATTGTTTAGAAGAATAAGTGATTTAAAAACCTTGTTTGGTAAGAAATAATTAGTTAATAGATAAGAGGAGAAGGTTCTGCAGAATCATTGCAGTACTGAAAGGAAAGTGAGTTAATCTGGAGGGGTCACATGGGCACAGCCAATTGGTAGAGTAGTGGGTGTTGAGTAGTTTCTTGAATAGTGAAACAGAGCTGGTATAAGTTATGTTCTTTGGGAGTGAGTTCCAGATTTTAGCTATTGTACAACCAAGGAGAGTTTTGCCTGCTTCATTCTTATGTTTAATGACAGTTATGAGAGTTTGGTCTGTAGATCTTAAGGTACAGGGGGTAGTGTAGGGCTGTATTAGATTTTGTAATGCTGGAGTTTTGTCAGTTTGGTAGTACAGTTTGTGGGCTGCGAAGAGTTTTGTAGTAAGTAGTAGTTGGGGCAACTCAAGCCAGCTGAGTGAGCTGTTTAAGGGAGAGACAGTGATGGGATCTATTTGAGGTGCCAGTGGCAAATTTAGAAATCTTGTTATAGCAAGATGCCAGTTTGTTTTGTTCACTCTGGCGAAGATTAGTCAGGACTACAGTAGTGTGGATAACAGGTGAGTTCTTGCAACAGCGGCTTTGGTATAGATGGTCATGAATTGCCTGTTCCTATACAGGAGACCCAGTTTTTTGTTTACTTTTTTGATTGTTTGTGCTATGTGTATGTCAAATTTGAGATTGTTGTCAATTACTACTCCTAGGAGTTTAGTATGCGTTGTTGGGGTGATAGTGGTGTTATCCCTGGAGTTTATGGTGAAGTCAGTATTTGGCACAGATGATCTACCAGGACTGAAGAGAATAACTTTTGTTTTTTTAGGGTTGAGTAGAAGTTTAATGCTGGAAGACCATGCTTCAGCCAGAGTAAAGTTATTCTGTGTTATTGTTTGAAGTTTGCTTAAGGTTAGGGTGACACATATAATGGTAGTGCCGTCTGCATATTGTACTATGGAGGCAGAGGGACAGGAGACTGCTATCTGATTTGTATATATAGAGAATAGTAGAGGCCCAAGTATTGATCCTTGTGGAACTCCTATAGTTACAGATAGAAGGGGGGATAGTTGGTCCTGCCAAAGCACTGCTTGTTGACGGCCAGATAGATAGTTATTGAACCATGATATGGTGATGGAGTTTATGTTACAGGTAGATAGAGTGTTGAGTAGTATGCTGTGGTTGACCATATCAAAGGCTTTAGATAAGTCTAAGAATACAGAAGATACAAAAAGACCATTGTTTCTGTGGGTATTAACTATATTGGTATAAGAGAGTAGGGCTGTTGTGGTACTATGGGAAGACCGAAAACCGTGTTGGGATGTTGATATAAGGCTATTTTTTTAGGAGGTATTGCATTAGCTGTGAATGCACAACTCTTTCTAAAATTTGGTGATATGATTGCAACTGGCTGGTAGTTGGTCAGTTCAAGGGAGTTGCTGCCTTTGTGGAGTGGAATAATATGAGATATTTTCCACAGGTTAGGTTTTTTACATTCAGATATGGATCTATTTATGAGGATAGACATAGGGTAGGATATGGTTTCAGCTGTTAGTTGAAGGAAGTCAGCTGGAAGTTTGTCAGCAGATAGTGTGGTAGCTTTTAATTTTTTGAGGAGTTTAGTAATAAGTTGAGTGGGTGCTGGAGATAAGGAGAAGCTGTTTTGTAGTAGGGGTAGTGGGGGTTGGAGAAAGGATGGTGCTGGTGGAGCTATTTGGGGTGCTAGATAGGGCTTGTACTGTTTCAGTAAAAAAATTATTGAATTGTGTGGGGGTGTCCACATTGCTGGTTGGTAATATAGGTGTGGGAATTTATTTACTGAGGCCCAGAATTTCTGAGGGTTATTAGTGTGTCTTTCTTGTAAGGTTTTGTAGTATTTGGCTTTATCAAGTTTAATGAGTTGTTTGGTCTTATTACTGAGTGCAGAGTAGTTTTGTTTTGTGGTAGTGGTTCTAAGTTTATGATATTGAGCCCAGGCTCTGTCTCTATCTTTCATTATGGCTTTAGTCTCTTTTGTTAACCAGGGGGCATAGTTTGTTTTAACTCTGATAGTTTGGGCTGGTGCATGATGGCTCAGGACATTGAGAAAGGTGGAGTTAAAGTAATCAACTGTTTCATCAAGGGGTAATTGTTTTAGGGGGGACCAATTACAGTTTTTTAGTTCGTTGTTTAGGTCCTTAGCTTTGAAGTTCTTTTTGTTATGAACTATTCTAAGGTGGATTGGTTGCAATGATGGGATTTATTCCTAATAAGATGGGTTGGTTGGTGGTCACTCAAGCTGTCTGGTAGGCAGCCTGATTGGTGTGCGAAGGAGGGGTCAGACAGAAGTATCCAGTCTAAGATGGAATGACAATTAGATTTTTTGTCTATTCTAGTGGTGGTGTCTATGATTTGTGTAAACCCATGAAGATTAATATGGGTAGAGGGGTTGTATTTGGTACAGTCGGACCAGTCAATGTTAAAATCTCTTAGGATTATGGTCTCATGTGAGTGGGAGATAGCCATCCAGGATAAAAGGTTATCAATAGTGGCAATGTTGTTTCCTGGTGGGATGTAGACACCTGCTACAACTATATGTTTGTTAGAATTTATTTTTAATTTAGCAATAATCAGTTCAGTATCATTAACGTCTTGGGGGTTGTAGTTAACTTGTTCCAATATGAGATAATTTTGATACATTATGGCGACACCTCCTCCTTTTTTCCCTGTCCTATCCTTCTGTATGATGTTATAGCCAGGGGGTGTAATTTCATTATCATGATGTTCTGGTTTAAGCCAGGTTTCTGTTAGTATGGCTTAATCAGGTTTATAAAAGACAAAAAGGGCATGGAGGCCTTGAACTTTACTAAGTATACTTCTAACATTGATGTTTAAGAATAGAAGAGAAGCGTTAGTCCTATTGTTGAGAAGATTTGGTTGGTTAAGGTTTGGATGGGGAGAACAGGTGGGTCCTGGGTTAGGATGTATATCACCGCAACAAGTGAGTTTTTGGGCTAGAATTAGGTAGAGCTTAAGTAGTTTTTGTAGCATTTTATTTTGTTTTAGGGATGAGTAGGGGTTAACTTTGTTAATTATTTTATTATTTATGCATGAATATCGAAGGGTTGGGGCAAGATCGTGTGGAGATAGTGGGAAATGTTGTAGTTTTAGTGAATTGGCTATAGTGCTGGTTTGCCACTGAGTTGGGCTGGTGAGACTAAGTTGTGTGTGGTAGGATGTGAGTATGGAAAATAAAAGAAGGACAAGAATAGTTACTATGTAGAGTGCTACTTTTAGATGTAGGAAGGACATTGTGCTTATTTGATAATCCTATTTTATGTTACTTTTAGCGATAGGAGGGGAGGGATGTGATAGACCTAAGACAAAGGTGCAGTTAGAAGGAACTTGAGATAAGGGTGTGTCGTATTATATTTGAGTGGGGAATTATTGGTGTGACCTGATTGGTGGAATGGGTGTGTTGGCTTGGGTGGGAGGGATTTAGCAGGTATAAGTTTAGCTGCATTGGGGGTGGGTGGGAATGAGGGTAGAGAAGGGGAGCGGAGTGAGCCCGCAGGGCGAATGGAGTGGGAAGAGCTGGGCCGAGGAGATAGAGGGCAAGGTAAGGAAAAAAAACAATCAGTCAATGTGAAGAAAGTGAGACAGTGATAGGCATAAGATAAGGGTAAAGAAGTAAATTTAGTTAGAGAAAAGTGTAGAAAAAAGTTTTGAAAATGACTTAGAGTAAGGTATGTTGTGAGCCACTGAAGGGTTGACTATGGGATACTATATGTGATGGATAACAGCTAGACAGAATTTTGATTTTGTAATTATAGCAAAAAAAAAACTGGGTTAAACTAGGGTGAACAAGGAAGATTTCAAAGAGAAATATATCTTTTGTAATGTATCTAGTCTAGTAGGGCTAAGTGAGGAATACATGGGAGAAAGTGGGTTTGGTAGTCGAAATGTGAAAAGAGGGATAGCACTGCCACCTAGTGGCCAGACCTTACAATGGCACTATGGTGGAACCGGAGAGTAGCATAAAAATAGAAAGGTTCATAGGTAGGTACTAGGCTATCGGCCCAATTGCCTAGGTAAGCCTAGCCAACAAGGTTTCCTGGCTTACACCACTCAAGAAAGTTATTTTCCTGTGCCACTGTCGAGCAGAAACACAGAAGTGATCCCCGGGGTGTATTTCCTATTTCCCATCCACTCATCAAGATTTTTCTTGAAGAGTGCTAATGAAGAACTTTGCTTGACATAGATGGGTAGCCTGTTCCAGTGTATGGGAAGTCTCTGGGACAGGAATCTATCTCTCCAGCATGTCCTGTTTATTGTGGTGACAAGGTTTAGGTCTCTAGAGCGTATAGCTCGAAGGGATTGGGATTTCTTTAGGTGTAGCATGTCCAAAAGCTCTGGGTTTGACATAGCTTTATATGTTCGGCAGAGATCACCTCGTAGTAGGCGATGTGCTACGGAGTAAAGCTGGATTTTCTTGAGGCGGTCAGTGTAGGACATTTGTTTGAGGCCAGTAATCCTCTCTGTGAGGTACTTCTATGGCCTTTCCAGCTGCTGCAGATGGAAAGCAAGATAATCTGTTTGACATGTATGGGAAGTCTGTTCCAGAGAGGGGGCAGCCTCTGGCCTAAATCTAATATGCGACATCAAAAAATCCTGCATTACGTTAAATGCAAAAATGTATTATCATACCATTTGGCAAAATCATGGCCCCTGTTGATTACCACATCAACAGCAACCCCCTAAGCACACAACCTGTAGTGAGAAACCTGTACTCAGGTTGACAACAATCTCACATTCAACAATCATGTAGCGGCAGTGGTCAGAAAAGCCTTTTACTTGGTTCATCTCATAAGTAAAGGGATTGCATCCAGAAAAAAGGAGGTTATTACCTCTCTGTACTTCTCCCTCATTAGGTCAACAATTGAATATAATGCCCCATTTGTGGACAGGCTGAAATCACTATCACTGTACTCAGTATGTACAGATTGCTTAGAGGTGGTTTGTGTCTCGCCTAAAGGCAATATCGGACCCTGTCCTACTAGAGATGCTCCACATCCATAAGTCTAACTCTTCATGCATTCCCCACTCGAAAGGCCTAAATCTAATATGCAACATCAAAAAAACCTGCTGGAGAGACAGGTTTGTCTCCCAGAGGCTGCCCCCTCTCTGGAACAGACTTCCCATATATGTCAAACAGAGTACCTTGCTGATCCACTTCAAGTGCAACCTTGATGAGTGGATGGGAAACCACAAATTTGTTGTAGGAGTTCTACCTGTGTCCCTCATTGACAGAGGTGACAGGTGCTGACTGAGGTTTCGTTTTTGGGGATAAACTCTTGGATAAGGTTGTAAGGGCCCCAAGGCTATTAGCATAGTAAACTCCTATGATCCTATGATCCCATATTATATATATATATATATATATATATATATATATATATATATATATACACATATATATATATATATATATATTTGTGTGTGTGTGTGTGTGTGTGTGTGTAGAGGGAGCGAAAAATATTGTTTAAAATGGCTAGGATTCAGTTAAATGGTTAGACTTCATAAATTAATTTTGTGATCCTAAGAAGCTTAAACTTTTTGATATGATAAATTATAAAATCTACATATAAAGAAGGAATTCAGAAATTAAATACAGCTATTAGAGTTTGATCATGTTGTAGTAGAAAACCTAAAGTCTAGGATCTATAAACCTTCTGTTGTATTAAAAATGCATTTACTGTAATATACCATCCTCCCATACCATATCATATACCATTGTTGACCGTAACCCAGCAATAGTGTATACCTTCAGTTTCCAACCAGGTACCACAGACACTATTAAGAAATTGCTATCAAAACTAAATGACTATAGATCTGTGTCTATGGATTCCTTACTATTATCCTATTAAAAATGCACAAGTCATTGTGTACCTACTATCCATAATAGGCTTGAGAGAAGGCCATTTCCCCACCACATGAAAACAAGCAAAACAAATCATTTTCTTCAAAGGCAGTGATCTTCACACTGGAAACTGTACAGAGCAATAGTTGTGCACATCCCCCTATCCAAAATCTAGACTGAATAGTACACAACTAGGTAATCACCTTTCTCTCTGGAAACAAGCTCAGCACAGGTTCAGGACAGGCCATACTACACAGACAGCTGTACTGAAGCTTCTTCAAAATGTTGCTATTAGCTGTAACAGTAGAACTCTACAAAGGCAGTATTCCTGGACTTTTCTATGGTGTGTGTCATATCATAAACCATCAGCCTAATTCTTTTATTTTATTTTTATTTTACATTTGTTGACCGGGATAGTCCAACTGGATATATGTCCATTTTCAGTGGAGGCCCGGGGAGAAAAGCTCCAAACAATAACAAAAATATAATTACATGTCACATGTCACAGATAACAAGATAGAATATTTACAGAGAACATAGAGACAAACCATACAGAATTACTTATAGAATTTTTTTTACATTAATTCGATGAACGATCACTATTAATAGTTTCTTAGGTACAATTGTTCAGAGTAGATAAATCTGAAAGTTGCAGTACAAGATAGGTTACATGGCAGCTGTACACAATCCAGAAAAAAGATTAGCCAGGCTTGGTACAATAGCATGTCCATTTTGATCCCAGGTAGTGTTTGAGCTTAGTTTTGAACTGACCTAGAGAAGAGAGTGAGGTAATCTCAGGTGGTAGAGAGTTCCATCATCTGCCTACAGAGTTTGTAAAGAGAGAGTCGCCAGCTACGTTGTTAGTTTTACATGTCTGGAAAAGGAGTCTGTTGGAAGATCTCAATGGTCTAGGGTTGTTATACAGGATGACTAGATTTTTGAGTGCAGGGGTGTTTTCAGGGTTGTATATAATTTTTGTGGGCCATAACCAGTTGGTTATATAAGATTAGACTGGGTAGTTCAAGCCATCCAAGCTGGATTAGATTGATGCTATGATGTGTCCTGAAAGGCAGCCCAGTGACAGCCCAGTGGCAAACCTGGCGATGTGATTATAACAGGTAGTGATTTTGTTCAGGACAGCCTTGTTAGTATTACGGAGAAGAGGGGATGCATACAAGAGAGTAGAGAGTAGGTGAGATCGAGCAATGGCAGCCTTGGCTGGGGGAGTCAGGAAGTTTTTTATTCTGTACAATGAACCTAGTTTTTTTATTGATGGTTTTGATCAATTGGTTAACATGTAGAGCGAATTTTAAGCTGCTATCAATAGTGACACCTAGTAGTTTAGTAGAGAGGTCAGGGGAGATTATTGTGCCATCCTTTGCTTTAATTTTAAAGTTAATGCCATTAGACCTTTGTGTAGGTGAGAATAACAGCATTTTAGTCTTTTTAGGATTCAGTATCAGGCGACGATTGATAAGCCAGTTTTCTATTGTATTACAGGTGGTCTGGGTAGCTAACTGTAACTCTGTAGGGGATGCTGCTGAGCAAATCAGAGTAGAGTCATCTGCATATTGGATACATCTGACTTTAGGTATGGCAGTGTTCAAATCGTTGATGAAGATGGAGAATAACAGGAGCCCTAATATAGAACCTTGTGGTACTCCCAGGGTGTGAGGTAACATGGTAGAGAGTTTGGTCTGCCAAAGTACAGCCTGCTGTCTACCACTTAGGTAGGAATTAAACCATTGAAGGGCTTTGGGATCTAGACAAAGTGATTGCAGGTTGTGGATTAACAGTTGGTGACCGGCCATATCAAAAGCTTTGGACAGATCCAGAAAAAGAGCTGAAGAAATATGGTTATTATTACGATTAAGATTTATGGTATTGGAAAAGACTAGTAGGGCTAAGGTGGTGCTATGGTGAGGTCTGAAGCCATGCTGCGTATCTGCGATGAGGTGGTTGTGGATTAGGTGGTACAAAAACTGTTTCTGAATACATTTTTCCATTATCTTTGCTAGAAGAGAGAGTATAGCTATAGGCCTATAGTTGGAGAGTTCAGTAGAACTACCTCCTTTATGAAGAGGGATTACATAGGATATTTTCTAGATAGCGGGAATTTTTGATTCTACTATGGTGCTATTGATAAGTAATGACAATGGGTAGGCAATGGCATCAGCTGATTTTTGTAGGTATTCAGCTGGAAGTTGGTCAGCCGAGAGTGTGGAGGGTTTTAGTTTTCTAATTAGGGTACGCATAAGTGATAAGGCAACAGGTTGAAAGCTAAATAAGGGTAGATTTCTAGGGGTAGTACTATGTGGGCTATGGGAGCTAAGAGAATATTGGCTGGCTAGGGCTTGAATTGTCTCAGTAAAGAATCGGTTAAAACTATCAGAGACTGCTTCTGGGGGTTTATCAGTAGAGGCAGCTGGGACAGGGGTAGTAGTATGACTAGGGTGTAGTAGATTATTCAACCCTGCCCAGAACGTCTGAAGGTTATTTTGATTTTCTGTTTATAATTTGCAATAGTATTGCTTTTGTCTACTAGTATAAGTTTTTTAGTCTCATTCCTAAGTTGCCTATATTTAATTTGATCATGAGGGAGTTTAGCAGTTCGCCATAAAGCCCAGGCTTTATTTCTGAGATTAATTTTGAGCCTGGTCTCTTTTGAAAGCCAAGGCACAGCTTTTGCCTTAGTTCTCTTTGAGTGAGTGGGTGCATGAAAGTCAAGAATCTCAAGGCATTTTTGTTAGAATACAAGACTGCTTCTTCTAAGGGGAGAAGTTTTAGGATAGACCAATTACAAGAATTTAATTCTTGTTGGAATTTGACTGAGTTAAATTTTTTTATTTTTGACATTTCTTAGTAAGGGTTGTTGGGGATTGGTTACTTTGTGCTTGATTATATATGTGAGATGGTGATCACTTAGACTGTCAGGGAGGGTACCAAATGTATACAGGTTGGGGTGACTATTAATGAGTACCCAATCAAATATACTTTCTTTATGGTTGGGTTTGCCTATCCTAGTAGGGGTGTTGATAACTTGGGTAAATGAGTGCAGGTTAATATGGGTGGTTGGGGATTTTGATGAACAGGTGGCCCAATCTATATTAAAGTCTCCGAGAAGTAAGGTTTCTTGAGGGTAGTGACTAGATATCCAGTGTAAAGTATCTTCAAGTGTAGCTATATTATTACCTGGGGGAATGTACATGCAGATGATATAAATGCATTTACTTTTGTTGAGTTGCAGATTGGTGGCTAGAATCTCTAAGTTGTTAATCTGAGGTGGTTGTATGACATTTGTGGTTACAACCAACTCAGATTTGTAGAGTATGGCTACCCCACCCCCATTTCTGGAAGCACATTCCAACCTGTGTATGTTATACCCAGGCAGTAGTACTTCATTATCGGTAATGGTGGGTTTTAACCATGTCTCAGATAGACAGAGAATCTCAGGGGAGAGATCAGCAAGGAATGCATGAAGTTCATGCACCTTGTTATTGTTGCTTCTGATATTAATATGACAGGTTAGGAGAGAGTTGGGTGGCCTGGAAATTGCATGCTTGAGGCTTAGGTTATGGGTAGAGGGAGAGTATATGCCTGAGTTGGCAGGGCCAGGGTTAAGGTGTATATCCTCATCAAGTAATAGGCTAGGTCTAAGCTTGGAGATAAGTTTCAGTAATTTATCTACAAGTTTATAGTAATGTTTGATTCTAGAGATAATTTTCCTGGTGTTAGTGTGTAGGGTGCGTGAGCATGATGTTAGATATGTCCTGGTACTATGGATATGATTAAAGGTGGGATGTTTGGCTTCTGGGGTGTTAGTGTGGGCCTTTGGGACTTGAATTCCTAAGAGAGGTTGGGTTTCATATAAGGTTAGGAGGTATGGGGATAATAAGATAGGTAGTAGAAAGGAGTACAACATATCTAGAGAGATGAGGAACTTTGTACCTGGAAATGCACTATCAGACGATAGTGTGAAATGGGTTACTATAATGGAAGAGAGAAGGAAGCAGCTAGGAGCTGATGAGTGCCACTACAAAGGAGGAAGAGGGATGGGGTGGGGGATAATTAACTTAGCAGGAAGGTGACAGGAGCTAGCAAGTGTGGGAGTGGCTAAGTGGCAATAAATCTAGAGAGAGAGTGGGGGTGGGTGGGAATTGGGGGTAGGGAGGGTAGCGGAGAGAGCTCGAGCATAGCGAGGGCGAATGGAGCGGGGCTATTGCAATCCTTAGGTTATACCAGGCTGCTTTAGCTCAGCTAGGTAAGTATAATATCTTATATTAAAGGTTTCCACTTAACTTATGTTGGGTTTGTAGATTCAGTAGGTTAGAATAAACTTTTGGGGATTATCTGTTTATAATACAATTTTCTGCAGTAGTTTGCTATAGCTGGTATAAATATAGGGGTGTTTTAATAGTTGTTCTAAATGTTAGTGAGCAGGGGTATATATCTGTAAATAGGGGTGGGAGAAGCCAAATTCAGGAGGGGCAAACTATGGTGCCTCAGACCCTCAGACGATAGTGTGAAATGGGTTACTATAATGGAAGACAGAAGGAAGCAGCTAGGAGCTGATGAGTGCCACTACAAAGGAGGAAGAGAGATGGGGTAGGGGACAATTAACTTAGCAGGAAGGTGACAGGAGCTAGCAAGTGTGGGAGTGGCTAAGTGGCAATAAATCTAGAGAGAGTGGGGCGGGTGGGAATGGGGGTAGGGAGGATAGCAGAGAGAGCCCGAGCGTAGCGAGGGCGAATGGAGCGGGGCTATTGCAATCCTTAGGTTATACCAGTCTGCTTTAACTCAACTAGGTAAGTATAATATCTTATATTAAAGGTTTCCACTTAAATTATGTTGGGTTTGTAGATTCAGTAGGTTAGAATAAATTTTTAGGGATTATCTGTTTGTAATACAATTTTCTGCAGTAATTTGCTATAGCTGGTATAAATATAGGGGTGTTTTAATAGTTGTTCCAAATGTTAGTGAGCAGGGGTATATATCCATAAATAGGGGTGGGAGAAGCCAAATTCAGGAGGGACAAACTTTGGTGCCTCAGACCCCAGACAGCAGCTTACATGAAATATTATACAGTATTTTGTAACTACCTTGGCTCTTCAATGTAAGTTGCTTTCTGTAATTTATTTCCAACAGGGTGGTGTGGTGTTCTTTCCTTAGTCTGGGAGCTTAGAGGGACTTAATCACAAGGAAACTACCTAGAAAATAGAATAAAAGCAGGTAGACGTTAGGGAAAGAGGCACATTCAGAAGTCGGTAGCTAGGCTATTGCTATCACAGGTCAGGAAAATCATTTATATCCCATTAAACTAAAACTGAGTGACTGTGATGACCAATTTCTAGCTTGGTGTAAAAATATTATCTCTAGGATTGAACCAAGACAGTGTACTGTCATAATGCACTGTCTATATCATTTACAATATACACTATCATACCATAATGCTCTGTAATTGGACCACTCAATTTCACAATATTCACAAACAACATACAGGAGCACAAAAATGGAATTACACTAATAAAGTATGGAGATCACTTCACCCTTGTCCTGGGTTCTAGCCAAATCAAGATAACCAGGGACACGTTTCAAAAGTTGAATCATCAACAACTTCATCTTTAATGAGAACAAAAAGTTATTATTTTTAGTAAACTAACCTGGTGCCAAATGCATCTTCAACAAGCCTCATTCTAAAAAGCTCTACAAGCATTGTACAAGTTCTACCTTGCTAGTAATATGCTGTTGTCTACACCAACAGCAAATTAACTTTTGAACAGCACAATAACACTATTATAAACAAAATTAACAAAAAATAGAAGCTGAAAATTGATTAGTACCTACTCTCATATCTATATAAAATAAACAAATAAAAAGGGTAGATCCCCTAATAAGTCAAAATTGTTGTACAAAGCAAAAGTAATAGGTAACCTGTAAATGTATCTTTTTGAATTTTTATGAAATATGAGATTGAAATCAGTTGGAAATATAGAATTTAAGTGAAATAAACATCTGTGTTTATGAATGGATGTTATATAAAGCTGTTAAGACTTCGTATGAAGGACACCTATGCAGGAACCTAGGACTTTACTCGGTGCTGGCATTTTTTGTATATGTATTCCAATTTTTGCTTATTTTTTGCTGTTTCTGAAAAGTTGCACTCACTACTTTTATAGAGCAACCTGTTTATAAGCTTTCAATTGCTAATTTTCTTGTAGTGCCAGTATTGTTATTTGGATGTGTTTGATACTGTTTGCTGATAATGCATTCCTTTCATATGCTCTGCTACAGCTATAGTGATACAATGCTGCCCTTGCTATTGTACTGAATTTACAATAATGTACACAAATAAAAAATACTTGAGCACTGCAGTCTGATTAAGCAATCTTGCAAACTCTCATTGTATTTTATGTTGTTAGTTCTATTCCCACAGTCGTAAAGGGAAACTCCACCTTAGAATTCAAAAAGTGTGTATTTTTCATTTTATCTTTGTTTCTCAAGCTATTTGAATGCCTCAAAATTACTCCAAGTGCTGCTTTTACAATTTTAATGTGTTTCCCACAAATGGCGGCTGATGGGGCCTGCCTTGGTAACATGATCTTGTTTTCCTGCTTTTATTCCTTCTTCCCAGGATACATTTCAAGTCCTCTTTATATGAGTCATGTTAGATGTAAGGAAGTGGTGTTGTTTTCTCATGCCATTGAAACAGAATGGCAGAAGTGAGAATCACTGCCATCTAACACACCTTCTGTAACAGAGATGCTTTTATCTTTCATTTATGTGTCTGTTGGAGCTTATTCTATGCTATAAATAGCTGTTAACTACTTCCAGCAAAAGAAAGTAGGCAAATAACAGGCTTTTATAGAGGGATACGTTTGTAGTTCTAAAGGAATTGACAGACCTTCCTCCACACACTCATTCTGAGGTGTGAACACTCTCACTGCAATAAATGATCCTTGCTGTATCATGTACAGCTGGCAACTTCTACTGGAAAGGACTCCAAAATAAATCTGTCTGCAATAGGATTTTTTTTTCTATCATGAATGATGCAGAATTAAAACATGATTTACTAGTTACTTAATTATTTATGTCATGTTCACACCACACCTTTTTTTCTATTTTGTATGTATTGATACTTTGTTAACCAGGAAAGTGAACTGGTCCCTGAATCCTTTTCAGCCACAACCTGGGCTACGTTGGCAAAGATAACAAAAACTAATGTCTTTTGACTTTTCCCGGTTAGGGGCTGCCACATCGGAACACCTGTCTGCTAATGATTGGCAGTGGATTTTTACGGTGCTGAGGTGCCAGCCCGACGCCCAACCTTCAAAGAAGGCACACCCATTCACGCATGCACCTACCTGCATGTCTTTAAACATCACTTGACCATGGGAAGGGCATGCAGACTCCACACAGAAGGCGCTCCAGCCAAGAATCGAACGGGAGAACCTCTTGCTGTGAGGCGATAATGCTAACCATTGCACCACTGCGGCCTACCACTAAAAAGTAATAAATGCACTTAGCAATACAAAAAAAATGCTGCCATGAAGACATTTGACAAAGACTACATGCACAACACATAGCCAAGGCAT
>NC_056731.1:1138780603-1138865603 GCF_019279795.1 Protopterus annectens
CTAACATGTATAGGTACCCATTAGTATGTAAAAAGGGGCTACCTTTCTGAGTCTTAACACCTGTATAAATTGTGCTGATGTCTCCAGGAGTAATCTGACTACATGGGAATGACTGCTGAAACAACATAGATGTATGGGATAACATATTGACATAGATTAAGCAATTCAAAAAAATACAGTCTCATTGTATGGGAGATTGAGTGTCCTTTAAATGCAATCAAACATGCTAACCTTCTACATCACACACTATGTTGCACTCTTTACCGGTTGTTATTTAATAGACAACATTATGAACCAATTCTTCAATTTGTTTGTAGACAATATTATTTTAAACATCATGATCATGTATTTAATGACTTAGTAATCAGTTAAGTAGCTCAGTAAAGATGTGTCTCATTGGCTTTCTAGTAGGCAGATATTGGTAGACTGGCAAAGTTCATTTTACCTTTGTACCCCTTAAATTCATGTACCATAAGTGCTTTTATGAGGAATGATAATAATCCACAAAAGCATGTCAGGTCACATACATATGCCTGCTGTTTTTATTGTGGTGATTTTGAAACCTGTTACATCTTGTCTGTATCTGCAGTTTTCTTTGTTTTTTAAGAGGAATGCTTGAACACAAATGTCTCATGCACATGTGGAGATGTGTATGTATATGTATGAATTTATATGTTTCATAAACTTGATGACACTGTACACAGATCGTTTGATATTGTCCTATAGAATCTTTTATGTGCATGTGTCATATATATGTTTCTGACAGAATATACTTTAGATTTCTGATACATGGTATACATACATACATACATACACACACACACACACACACACACACACACACACACACACACACACACACACACACATCACTTGTTCAAAACTAATTTGTGTGACAAGTGAATTGTAATTCATTTTGAGTGAAGGGCTGTTAATGCAATCATTTTATTTGCTGACTTCTGGGTTAGTTGAGAAAGGTAAGTGTCAGGGCTGGGAGTTTGTGTACTAGTGGGTGTATTTTAGAGTTAGTTTCAGTGTTAGGTGAGGGGATAGGTTTAGTCCGTGTGTGAGTGTTTTAGGGTTAGGATAAGGATTAGCCAACATTTATTTAATGACACCCTGGAGATTCATATACAATTTATTCCAAAACTTGAAAAGGTTGCATCAACTGTTTGGCAAATGTGGAGTTAGTTATATTAGTTGGGAAAGATGGGAGGAGGGGGGCACATTTCTGGGCATGCTGTTTGTGGGAACATAGACCATGATGTGGAAAAGTGTTGATTAGTTACCCAAATGGGCTTTGATAAAGCAGATAGTGAATTAGTCATCTGGGTTCTGAATAACAAGAGTCATTCAAATTTTAAAACAGCAATTCATCTTTCTGTGTTGAAATTTCTCAAATGTGCCAGTGGTGATGAGGGATAAAGCTCTACTACCAAGGCTACCTGAATTTTACTAGCAGCTCAGATACTTGTTGGCACAAGTTTGAATGATGGGCAGGCCTATCCTTGGTGGAGTGGGGGGACTCAGGGCTGGCCACATGTAAACTGTAATGATCCTTGGAAGGAGAGTAGACAATATCCTTGGAAGGAGAGTAGACAATATGGAAGCCTGTGGGTGGGTGTTAGGCTCACCAAGTCACCAGTGGCTGATACCCTCCATAACGAATGTGAGTAAGTATATATTCACAATAGGAAGGCATCGTGGGTCAGATAGGTGACACGATTTACTCATCTCTTTGCTCAGGAGGTAAGGTCAGGACTTTCAAAATTTTCTCATTGCTGAGATGCCAGTGATAATACAAAACACCCACAGATATCAGTAATATAAAAGTACATGTTTTGTTCATCTGAAATTAAGTAAGATAATGTTTTGCATGCTCGAAAATTGGTTGTTGAGATATTATTGAATAAAAAGGCTAGACTGCAACCCCATTAGTTCATCAATTTCTGTTATTTGATTGGTGCTCTGCCATTGCACTATCCAGTGATTGCACCTTTTGCCATCTAGTGATTGCTACTCCCTGCAGCATACAGTGTGAATCAGTTGACTCTTTGCTTTGGTTTGGCCTGTACTTCTCAACTTCTGACACAGTAAGCAAAAGTTCTTACTCCTTGTTTTTACAATACTGTTATAGTTTTACTCACTCATTTCCTTATACCTTTTCCCAGTTTTACATCATAAACATATTTCTACTATGAGACTATACATTACACTGGCAACAGAGATATAAAAAGGGACAAGAGATATACAGAAAATATTGTGAAACTGAAGTTTAAGGCCCAATGTACTGGAATGGTTAAAACAAGAGTAGTTGCGTTATCTTATTATTAACCACTTTTGCAGAACCTGTGCTAAAAAGGATCTGCTTTCTAAAAATGTGTATAAGGAAATGCTGTATGTTAAAAATACATTGTTGCTGAACTGAAATATGAACATGAGCTGATAGATTTACAGTAAAAAGAGATGCTATGCGAAGTATAATACAGTATTTAAATTGATTTAATTGTGTTGCATGAATATTAACTGAACTGGAAGTTTTGACTCTGTTCTTCAGTTAGTGCTTGCTTGAATTTTATTATATGTTAGTAATTACAGGTGTGGGGGTAGCCGCATTCTTTGATTTACTGTCATTGCCTATTTAAGTGGTATAGTTTGAAATATTTTCTGCTTAAAAACCTCAGCTTTGGCCGGCTAATATCTAGCTGTATTCAACTGGACGTATAAGAGAATTTAAGTACCTTTATCTGCACTTTTTTCAAATAATACAGTATTTAAATTGATTTAATTGTGTTGCATGAATATTAACTGAACTGGAAGTTTTGACTCTGTTCTTTAGATAGTGCTTGCTTGAATTTTATTATCTGTTAGTAATTGCAGGTGTGGGAGTAGCCACATTCTTTGATTTCCTGTCATTGCCTATTTAAGTGGTACAGTTTGAAATATTTTCTGCTTAAAAACCTCAGCTTTGGCCGGCTAAGATCTAGCTGTATTCAACTGGACATATAAGAGAATTTAAGTACCTTTATCTGCACTTTTTTTCAAATAATACAGTATTTAAATTGATTTAAATGTGTTGCATGAATATTAACTGAACTGGAAGCATTGACTCTGTTCTTCAGTTAGTGCTTGCTTGAATTTTATTATCTGTTAGTAATTGCAGGTGTGGGGGTAGCCACATTCTTTGATTTCCTGTCATTGCCTATTTAAGTGGTACAGTTTGAAATATTTTCTGCTTAAAATCCTCAGCTTTGGCCGGCTAAGATCTAGCTGTATTCAACTGGACGTATAAGAGAATTTAAGTACCTTTATCTGCACTTTTTTCAAATAATACAGTATTTAAATTGATTTAACTGTGTTGCATGAATATTAACTGAACTGGAAGTTTTGACTCTGTTCTTCAGTTAGTGCTTGCTTGAATTTTATTATCTGTTAGTAATTGAAGTGTGCGTGTAGCCGAATTATTTGATTTACTGTCATTGCCTATTTAAATGGTACAGTTTGAAATATTTTCTGCTTAAAAACCTCAGCTTTGGCTGGCTAAGATCTAGCTGTATTCAACTGGATGTATAAGAGAATTTAAGTACCTTTATCTGCACTTTTTTCAAATAATACAGTATTTAAATTGATTTAACTGTGTTGCATGAATATTAACTGAACTGGAAGTTTTGACTCTGTTCTTCAGTTAGTGCTTGCTTGAATTTTATTATCTGTTAGTAATTGCAGGTGTGGGGGTAGCCACATTCTTTGATTTCCTGTCATTGCCTATTTAAGTGGTACAGTTTGAAATATTTTCTGCTTAAAAACTTCAGCTTTGGCCGGCTAAGATCTAGCTGTATTCAACTGGACGTATAAGAGAATTTAAGTACCTTTATCTGCACTTTTTGTCAAATAATACAGTATTTAAATTGATTTAACTGTGTTGCATGAATATTAACTGAACTGAAAGTTTTGACTCTGTTCTTCAGTTAGTTTTCCCACCCACCCTCCCTGTTTCTGTTTTGGTGTTAATCTTAGTGGCTTTGAAACTGCCCGCCCCTCTTGTAAATTTGTGTTTGGATACTCCTTCTGGGCCCATCTCATTTGCTCACTCAACTGAGTGCAGTGAGATCATATTCTGATTTCAGGCACTCCTACTGTGCACAAAGAGAGCATCTGGGAAAGAGAACAAAAAATATATAAGATTTGTTTCCTGCCTTTCCTGTTAAGTGGTCTAGACTGTTTGTAGGCTTCTGAGCCCCCAAGCCCTTCTGTGTTGGAGGGAAGCCTTCTAGCTTAGTTTTGTTTCTTATAACTAGCCAGTTTTCTAGTTTCAGCACTCAAATCTGTTTCTTTGAACTCAGCACTTGAACTCATTGTAAGCACTACATAAGCTGCAAATTACTACAACACTCAACTTTCCTCACTTGTCTAGTGGAAAGCAGTTTTTAGTACTTAATAAATAAGCACTTATCCAGGCATGCCTAAGGGTCATCTCCCAGTGATTTCACCTGTCTACCTGATGAATCTGGGCATCTTGGGGCAATGCAGCAATTGCCTCATGTACACAGACAACCCTCTCCTCCTACCACCCAACACTACAACATGTGAGAGATGCACTTATATAGCCAAACTGGAAGCAAAGCTCTCTTCACCAAGACTGGACTAGACAGTCAAGTGGAGAAGGTAAACACTTGCACCACACCACACTCATCACATGGTCCCTTAAAACGTACACCACCAAAACAGACACACAGAAACACAAAACACACACCTACATTCGTGGAGGCTCTCAATAAAAACCTGCCCAAGCATCAGGGACATCCAAAGCATAAACACAAGCAAACTCCATCCCCCAACACAACCCAAATGACACATAGCCCACAAACTCAGTGTGCCACTCAACCACAGCCCATAAGGCATAACAATGTACCCAACACTCTAGTCATAGGTGACTCTATAGTCAGGCACACTGGTGTTCCACTCACTAGACTAAACAAGAAGAAAGTTACTGTCAGCTGCCTGTCAGGTGCCAGGATCTGCCACATAATGCATGCACTCAGGTCACTCCACAATAAGTACAAATATGACACTGTCATTATCCATGTTGGTGTGAATGACCTGAGACGTACATCCCTGGACTACATGAAAAGAGACATGGAGGAGCTCTCTGATCTTGTATCTCAGGCAGGTATGACCCTAACCCTGAGTAGCATCCTGCCATCACCTAGAATGATACCACAGTACAAGGACAAAATGATTGACTTCAACAATTGGCTAAGCTTCTGGTATCATTCTAAGGGGATCCAGTATTTGTCTGCCTGGGACGACATGATCGACAGACCACGATGCTTTGCCAGAGATGGCCTGCACCTGTCGCCCTTAGGATTCCGGATACTGGCTAAGGCTCTTGCCACCCCTATAGTGCCTTTTTTAGGCAAGGTTCAAATGACAAATTCACCACCATAACAGGTACAAGCAAGCAAAATCTGAGGGTAATGCTACTCAATGCTAGAAGTCTAAACCTCAAAATGCACTCACTCGAGGCACTCCTTAAAATGGAGAACATTGACATCTGTGCAGTGACAGAGACCTGGTTCAAAGCTCCAACTGCATTACCAGGCTACAATTCATACCACACCTTTCGGCCACCTAACCCAGAATGAAGCACTAAAGGCGGAGGCGTGTCCATATTCATTAAGGATATCCACGCCTCCAGGCTAGTTGCACAGCATAATGCATCAGAGATTATCCAAGTGCAACTAACTCTGGGCAAGACAGCAATCCAAATTGTAGCTTGCTACAGACCCCCCACCATCCCCCAGGATTCACACTCCTCATTTCTTGATACACTGGAAAGTATTAGGGTACAACCCAACACCCTAATAATGGGCGATTTCAACTACCCCACCATTAACTGGGAAAACTACTCATGTACCAACTCTTTTGCTCAACGTTTTCTAGAATTCATAAATTCCAGTGCCTTGGATCAACTTATTCACACCCCCACCAGGGGCAGCAATATCCTAGACCTGGTCATTACCAACATGGGAAACCGGTGTTCCACACCAGAGGTCAATTCCTCGTTGGTCAGATCCGACCACAAGCTAATCAGCCTAGACATCCACATCCAACCCCCACCCCCAATTAGGGAAACCATCGTAAAAAACTTCTCCAAAGCCAACTTCACACTTCTTAAGACAGAAGTGGCAAACTTCATGACACCCATGCAGACGGGCAATAGAGGTATGACTGCCGAATCTTACACAAATGCACTTTATAAGCACTTACACGAGTGCATGGATCATGCTATCCCTAATAGAACCAAGATGTTATCCTCCAAAAAAAGCAAGCTAATCTGGTGGTCCTCTGCCATAAACAAACTCTACAACAGAAGAAAGAAGCTGTTGCAAAAAAGAGTAAAATCCCATGACTGGAGGAACTCCCTGGTCAACCTCAGTAAGAAGCTGAGATCCCTCATAAAATCCTCCAAAGCTAGTTACAAAAACAATATTGCCACTGACTCTAAAGACAACCACAAAGCATTCTATAGCTATGTCAAGAATCTAAATGGGAACACTCAGATCTGCTCTGAGTTACAGCACAATGGCACTAAATATACAGAACCTCAGGGCATCACACAAAACCACTAAGTCAAAATATACTGACATGTAAATATAAAAATAAGGAGAAGATCCTGTTTCAAACAGTAACACTTAAAATGTACATTCTTCAAATAGCTTTGCTCATGTAAATTGAAAAAAAAAAACTTTGGAATGGAAGACAAATTCACAGTATAAAATCAAATAATGCTTATGTACAGCAACAGTGCAACAGTCATACAGTCACAGAGGCATCTCAGGTATCAGGTTTCATTACAATTTATAGCATCAAAAAAGTAATTGTGAGTAAAATCATGTGCAGATTTGCATGTATGTCTAATCAACATCATATAATTATATTGTTGTAAATTAGGTTTCCACTTAAGAGATACCTCAGATACTACAAAGAGTTATAGCAGTGTTATCCTTGTTGACTGTGAATGTATTTACAGGCTTAGAAAATTTGCTAGAATGTTGATGTAAGAATTTTGGCTAATTACCAGCATCTTTGCCACTTTACTGAAAGTTGAACCCCACTTACCAAAGATTAGAAAGCACTAAAGGGTGAGTAGACTAATCAGTAATTTACTGTCTACTGTATTCAGTATTTATTTGGTTACTACTTAATCAAATCAAAGCAAGTAGTTGTTTAACTGCACTACTAAATTATGTGTGCATGGGTACTTATTTTCTATGATGAACAGTTGATTTATCCCAGCAAGACTTTAAGCCATGGTTCTATAACTCATAAAATTGGCATCTCAGACAGTCTTGCGAGTGCCTGTTGATGTATTGTGGGAGTTGCCTTGATGACGGGGAAGTACTGGGGAACCTATAGTAAAATTGCACATAAATTAGCATAATAAAGTAGTTTAGATGTCATTCATTCTACCAAGAATTGTTTGAATTACACATTTACAGACATAGATTCCTAAGAAACGCAAATCCTAAATGATATTCTGTATGCTACACACCTGGTTAAGGCAGGGATTTATAACATAAACTACCTTTAATCCTTCAGACATTAGTTGTATAGCTGACTATTATGCAGGTGATATTTTTAATGAATATTCACAACTGTTTAAATAATAAGGTTATGAGTTTCTTAGTGAGATGGTTGGTAAAATGAGTTCACCCTGAAAGTTCATCTTTATTTCTTTAAAGTAAATGGGCCGTGAGAAAATGTCTTCATGGTCTGCTTTTGCTTCTGCTTCAAGTAGTAAAATAAGACAGATTTGTAAATTGAAATTCTTGATGAGAAATTCAAGTAGAACACTAATTAAATAGATATGAGATAGACAGATTTCTTAAAGCACTTTTCAGCTTAATAGGTTTTGTATTTTTTAGTGTCATTACTTTTAACAATTTAATAACAGAGAAGGTAGTCTGCCTACTCTTGTATCATACTGCATGACACAATCTTTGATAAACACTCCATTGTAAAGGTTCTAAGGAACTGTGGCTGTGCAGAACAGCTTCAGTAATGCTCTGTCTTGACTAGCATTTTGTTCACTATTCTGCAATGATATTCTCATAATATAAATTGATATTAGAACTATGCATTAGTATTAAGAAGTTTATAAATTGCTCACCCACATGGCCACTTATCAGGGCAAATTGCTTCTGTTTCATCAATGAGTGATCACTATGGTCTAATGTTGTCTTTCTTCATTTTTTCTTTTAATTTGTCACAACTACATTCATGGGTGGACATAAAATAAACTGAATCTGGTTATGCTTTCATTTGTCTCAAATTGAAAGCATGTGAGTGATATGTAGAGATTTATGACATGTATTGTTCACGCAAACATATTTACATTATCATCTCTAGTGAACACAACTCTAAGGGTTCATTCTATGGACCACATAGCTTTTGTAGTATGATTCAAGTATTCTGAATAGACTTGTCCATATTTATCTTCACTTATTGATACGTTTCTAAATCTACTTTACTCAGTTATAATATATTTTTAGTATGTAGGACAGTGTTTATCTGACATAATCATTAGTATATTGGTCATATCAGAATATTGGAGACTATTAATATGTATATATACTACTCTCAGGCTAAAGAGAACTAATGTTAAGCAACATTTGCTGTGTTATAAATGAGATTTTACTTTATGAAAGTTTAAGTACTGCATGGTAGGATGATTATATTCTGAAAAAGAAGTCTAATTTAATCTAAATTTAAATTGTATTACCAAATCAATGCTCATTTCCATACATAATGTTAATTCATTATTAATAAGTTATATAGGGAAAATAATAACTAATATTGTTAAATCTCCAAGATAAGAGAAAAGGTGTACTGGAGCTCGAAAGGGTTTTTTTTTTTTTCTTTCTTTTTTCATGAGGGAAGTTATGGTAGGCAATCTGTTAGATTTCTTCTCATCTAGCAGATTGGAAGTGTATTTCACTTCATGTACATTAGAGGGTTTACAAAAATATTTATATACTTGTTATGCAAGCAATTTTGGCATTTTTCTTTTTTTTATTGGCCTGAACTAAACACTATTTTAAGTTATTTGACCAAAATTAAAATATTGACTACAATGAGAATTATTAACACAGTAGTTACACATTTTACATTTGGTATGGTATTACAAAATACAATACAAAACAAATATGATGTAAAGTTAAATACTGAGAATGGACTTGACTATTTTTTCCTTAAATGCTAACAGTTTAAACAATCCAAGGAAAAGATCTAATTTATTAAGATATATGAAATTAAATAAAGTACAAGTAGTATTTCTTCAAGAGACTCACTTTAAAACAAATGATACCTTTAGCTGGAATCCAAATGAATATATGATCTTATCTTACTCTTCATATAAGAAAAAGACTAGGGGAACTTTAATTTTATGGGGAAAAATGTCACTATGCCTCAAATCATTTACAAATATGAAGATAAAGAAGGACTCCTAGCCATAGTAATAGTAAAATATAACAATAGAATCTGGACATTTATAAATATATATTGGTTTTCAGGTATTAGGGATGGGACAATAAGAAAACACATGGATCTAATAACTAGAGTATATAAAGGAAATTTGATTTTGGGAGGTGACTTTAATTGTATATTGGATAAATCAGAGACCACAAGCAAAAGAAATGTATGTGTATGTTCTATTGGGAAGCTACTTAAAAAGGGGAAGAACGTTTAAATCTAATTGATACATTTAGTTATAAAGAGAACAATTCATTATTATTTTCACACCAAGACCACAGATTTGGGACACATACAAGAACTGATAAAATCTTCATATCTGAAGAGCTAAATTCAAAAGTAAAATTTTCCACAATCCCTTGTCCCTTTTCAGACCATAATTAATTAATTCTCAAAATACATACAGATTATAAGAAATTAATCTTTATGTAATGAATTCCAGCTTACATTACAAAATTAAAACAATTTAAACTGTGGTTAGATTCAGAAGTACAATTCTTTTTAGACATAAACTACACTACTGAAATAAATGTAATTAATCTCTAGGATACCTTGAAAGCCTATCTAAATGGAAACATTCTTTCATGGTATAAAAACAAGCTAAAAGAGTGGGAATCAGAATTATGTAACATCCAAAAACTAATCACAGATCTCACTATTAATTCATCTACTTACACACAAAATAACCATAAAAAAATTGTAAGACTTAAAAGATATAATGAAATCCTAACTCGTAAAACTAATATAGCTATAGAAAGGTTAAAACTTAATTCCTATACAGCATCACCCAAACATATTCATAATTTAGCAATAAGATTAAAAAGCATTCAATTGAAAATAATATTACAAGTGTTATACATGAAGGAAGGAAAAAAAAAACAAAAAGGTTTTGGATATAAATGATATACTAGATGCATTTAAACATAATTTCTCTGACCATTATAATGATATTTCACATATAACTAATACATCAAACTTAGACCTGAAATTAGTAAAGGTAAAGGCGATACCAGAAAAGTTAAAGTTAGACATTCAAAAACAAATATCTCTAAAAGAAATTACTCAAAAAATCAAGGAAAGTAAATGTAATAAAACACCAGGAATTGATGGAATAATTAATGAATTGTATAAGATATTTCCATCTTCAATAATATTGTTCCGCAAAACTTTGAATGAAATTCTAGCACAAAACATAACTCCAATTTCATGGAAATACTCCTTAATTACACCCATTATAAAAGAAAATAAAGACCCTTTACAGTGTAAATCTTATAGGCCAATATCTCTACTTAACAATGATTATAAAATCTTCATGTCAATATTAGTAGAATTAAAAAAAACATTGACACACATAATAAATGAGGATCAAACAGGATTCATTTATAAAAGACACACACATGACAATATACAAAGAATTCTAACACTCATAGATTTTCTAAACAGAAAAAACCGAGAAGCTCTAATAGTAGTTTTGGATATAGAAAAAGCCTTTGATTCATTGAGCTGGGATTTTCTTTATAAGGGTTTAGAATTGTTTGAATTTCCTTCTAATTTTATTATGCTAATGAAGAATATTTATAAAAATAATTTAGCTTATGTAAAACTTGGGCCATTTACCTCAAAGGCTATTAAAATAACCAAAGGTACAAAGCAGAGATGTCTGATGCCTCCCATCCTGTTTGCCTTAGGTATTGAATTATTTGCCTCATTAGTATGCCACAACTCTAATATATCAGGCATAGATGTATATGGTCAACTTAATTCAAACATTATGTTATTTGCTGATGACGTTTTACTCACGTTATCTGTCTTGGAGAAATCAGTACAAAAACTAGATGAAATAGTGGAAAGGTTTTATCATATTTCTGGCCTTAGATTTAACAAGGGAAAATCTAATTATATACATTTGAATAAAAAGAGAGAATTTACCTTAACTACATATTGTGTGATAGGAAAGCAAGTTCCCATAATAAAATATTTAGGAATAACACTATGTGATCATTTGGAATCTACATTAGCCACAAGCTATAGCAACATAATTAATAAAATAAAAATGTTAATAGTAAGCTGAAATAAAATGTTCTTGAGATTTGAAGACAGATTACAAATAATAAAAATGACAATACTTCCAAAAATTAATTTCATTGCACAAGCTATTCCTATAGTAACTAACAAGAAAATCTTGAAATAAATAAATAAAATCCTATTAAACTTTCTTTGGTATCCAAAAAGAAATAGAATAACCTATACACATCATATTACATCTTGGGAAATGGGTGGAATTAAACTTCCAGATCTAGAATCATAAATAAAAGCTTCCATATTAAGAACTATTATTAATTTGATAGATCCTATTTATTCTTCAACATGGAAAACATTGAACACTATTATTTTTCTAAATGAAAATAAAATAATTAAAAATTGTATATTAAGTGAACAAAATATTAGGATGTGGCACATATTGACTGTTAATATTCATTATAATATAACAAAACCAACAAACTTAAATCATATAAATAATATCTACAATGTATTCAGAAGATTTATATATACTAACATGGATATTAAGATTTGGCTAGACTTGATAATACCCTTTAGCTCTACAAAGAATTTCTTCAATAAAATTCATAATGTTATCTTAACTAGATGGGAGGGGAAAAATTTCACTTGTTGGCAACATTGTATAGAGAATCAAGTAGTATTAGACATTCAACAAATTCAGAATATATATGATATTTCATCAGCAGGTTGGTTGATACTACAAAGCATATTATCATATGCTAAGGATCTTAATAGTAAAATTATTTATTCTCCTTATAAAACTAGTCCAATTTTGATAAGTCTAATATCTGAAGTTATCTACAATTATAATTGGACAAATCTAATTTCAAAATTATACAAAATATTGATAACATATAAAGCTAATCCTAATGCAAGATATTGGAATTTCATAGCAAAAGGATGTCACACTAATCTATCAATTGAGAGTAAAACAAATCTTTTATGTTCTGTTAACTTAACATTTAATTTACAAGTATGGAAAATATTTACTTGGAAATATATTCACAGCTCATTTATTACACCTGATAAACTAGCCATATTTAATTCACTTGATAAATTGATTTGTTGGAGATGTTCTTTAAACTGTAAAGTGATTGGTCTCATATATTTTTTGACTGCATTAATATAAAAAAATTCTGGGAAGAAATTACTATTTTTCTCCAAGCTGTATTCACAGATACCTTTATTTTAACCAAATCATTAGTCTTCTTAAATGTTAATGATACTATTGGAATGAATAAAAAAGATCTATACCTACTTTGGTCCATACTAGCTGTGGCAAGGAAATGTATAACTAGAAAGTGGAAGTCTTCACAAGAACCTACTCTGGAAGAATTCTTGAAATTGATGGAAGAAACAGCGACATTAGAAATCAAGGTGAAGGAATCAAGAATTTCATCTAAAACATGGACAAACAATCCTTGGGAAAAATGTAGCGCTTATTGAGACATTAAAAATGAACTCTAAATTTTGAATGTGTAACTTTATACTTTATTAATTGAATAGTATAGATTTTTGTTACTAAGTTCATATTTTTTATTAATTGTTTTCCTTCTTTTGTTCAGGTCAGTTGTACATAGTGTATATAAAGGTTTATAATACTTGTTTCATTGATGATTGTATTGTTAAACATTATATTATTTGGAAAATAAAAAAAAATATTTGAAAAAAAAAAGAAAATTTGCTAGAAGAATATCATATACAAAGAAAATCTAATGCTATGTCTGTAGTACATGGTCCAAGAAAAGTGCCAGCAGCTTTAAAAAGTAAAACTGAACAGAGGTTAAAGTTACTGGAAATTTAGGTGCTATTAGAAATCAGAGCCAATAAAATAGACACATTATATGGTTACATTTGAAATTAACATAATATTTGCACTGCTTTAAACTGTAAGATGTAAAATACATAAATAATTAAGGCAAAGCAATACTCACTAGTTATAATAAAAAGTGCCCTCAGTATAACCAAATGTTAAGTTGCTTTTATTACCAGATGCAAACCAGCTATTATGCCAAATAAAGAAAATAAAGAAAGCTCCAGATCTTTAAATTTATTACTAGGGCTGACTACATTCATTCACTTTAGTAAGTCTTTATTGTAAGCAGTTATCCAAAGAGCTGCATGGAAAGTACTGTAAACATGAGAAGTAAACTGACTGAAAGTTATCTTAGCCAAAGATCACAATACATTCCTTGGTAAACCACTTTCTCCAATTAGCAACCTATCAAAGTTGGAGCACTCCAAGGATCCATGTTGGGCCCTAATCTACTCTTTAATATCTTTATTGATGGCATATATAAAATAATCACAAATTTCTCTTTAATACATTATGCTCACAACTCTACATTAATTTGTAGTGCTGCTTCCTTAGAAGGACTTCAGACTAGTGTATACATTCCTTAACTGTGTAAATTAAAAATGAATAGATAGATAAATAAATAGACAGGTAAATAATTTAGTTCTAACTGTACAGGTTTTTACAAGCAAAACTGAATTCTCCATGGCAACCTTAAACAACACTCCTATTGAAAAGATAAAGCAAAGAAAATTGCTGGGACTAATCATTGTCAATTAAAGTTTGCTGAACACATGGACTGTGACATAAGTCAAACAAATCTGAAACTAAGGATGCTATAATAATAATGCCATGTTGTATAGCATTGCACACACAGTAAACATCTTACTTCAGATTTCAGGACAGTATCACAGCACAGTAAGCATCCCTTAAGTAGGAGGAATACTTGCCTCCCATAATATGTGTTTCAGCATATGCTATAAGTGATTTCCTATATGGTCTGTGGGTTGCCAATGAGGGTCATCAACCAAGGCTCTAGTATAAACATGGCATCACATGCAACATACAACAAATAACATCTTATATGCTTTAGGTAGTAATTTTAATCCTGTCACTTTAGAGAATGAGGGTGAAGCAAGAGTATCAACAGCAGTGTTAATATTGGGAGGCTCAGTGATTAAAAATCCATTAGGCCTGTTTCCAGTATTAATAAACAAAAGGTAACAGTCTCCAGTGTAAGTGGATGTAAGCTACTGGATGTTATAGATGGCTTAAAAAATATTGTCTGGCAAAATAACATTTGATTCCCTTATAGTGCATGCAGGAGTAAATAATTTGCTGCACACCCATTGCTCCATATGTATAATTACAGTATGGATATTTATGAGCTGTGTTTAGAACATAGGGTGCCTTTTCATTCCCTATCTGATTATCAAGTTTCAAAAGCTTGGCTATTTAAAGTGTAATGTTACACTTCCCATACACCTGTGTTTTACAGTTAATTTAATTTCTGGATATAGTCCTGATGTAAAATCAGCAAATGGTTTGAAAACAAATAAAAGATTATTACATGTTTGTTTAATGTTTTAGTTTTACTGTTGACACCCATAAAATGATGTTGTTAGGTATGAGCAATAATTTAGATATACATGCAAAGTATTGCGAGTAATCAAAAGCACCACACCTCTTCAGAGGAACAACTACTTTTTACATTATGGTTTCACTAATAAAGCATCAATTGCATTAAAGTTTCAAGAACTGGTGGTTTAAGACAAATTGTTTTAATAGGATATAAGGCTCCCTTATTGCTGCAGCTAGCATATTCAAATTATGGCTTATACACTAATGTAGGTATTGAAAAATTGTGGGTACAGTATTTCATGATGTCATGTCAGGCATTTTCAGTTTTGAAGAAAATTTATAAGGGGTGGTGCTTATGATTGAAATTAATTGTGAAAACAGCACAGTATTTGCCTCAAACACTGTATAAGTCAATATTCTATATTGTATATGGTAAAGATATTACTCCAATCACTAAGGGTTGGTTATTTTTGTTTGCTAAAGAAATTGTGACAATACACTTTAATAAATGGTCATATGACTTTTGTAGTATGAGGTACTTAGAGATTATTAAGGTGTGGGATGAATTTTATAGAAAAGAAAAAAATGTAGTGATAGAGTCCATCTGAATTTCCATGGGCGTATATTCTTGAGCAGAAAAATGCCAGGACATTGTAACTCATATTTTAGACTTCAACCACTGCTTAGAAAAGGGAGAAGGGATACAAATATGGTCAAATAATTGAAGATGTGTTATCCTGATGCTTTCAGACTTTAACAAGAAACTTGGAAGATATACAAATATTATACTATGAGAACAACTACCCTGTTATTGTTATTACTAAATCCTGGCAGTGTTCAGGGGTACATACTCATGGGTATAGGTTGTATGAGTATTGACAAGATCAGTGGGATAGTAGGGTGGTTGTATTTTTCTAATATTTTGTCATCCTAACTTCTGCTTTTAAACCATTATCTGGAATGTGTTTTAGTGGCATTAACTGGGATCTCAGAAAAGAATATGTTCAGAATGTTAGCATGTTCTGAAAAACACCTAGTATTCCTACATTAGATCAAATGGAATACATACACAATCTTGGTAAAATTAGGGGTTATGATAAAGTAATCATTTTAGGTTATTTTAATTTCCATTATATACAATAGAATGAAGATAAACAAAATCTATTGAGCAAGAAGAAGAATTTTATGGTCTTCCTCTGATGAAGAATTTTGTGGAGCTTATTAATTTTCCCTCTTTAGATAATAGTATCTTAGATTTACTGATCAATAATTGACCTAGTAAAATTGTGAATATCATGGAAATCCATCCTTTTGGGAACTCAGATCATTTGGCTTTTCATTTTATGGTGTTATCCAATTTGACTCTCTCTCAGTATACTAATTATAGTTTTGACTCATCAAAACTTTATAGTGAGGAATTTATTACTAATGTTAATATTTTATAATATTTTTATTATGTTTTAACAATTAAAATGTTATTTTTTTAATAGGTAAGATAGAAAAGTATTCTCATGTAGCAAATACCTGGAATATGCTAGAAAATATGATTTTAAATCATGTTTATAGTTGAAAAAGGTGATTGCAAGGAAATGATCATTTTCCTCATTGGTGGATGAATAAACATACTAAATTACTGAAAAGGAAAAAGGAAACATAGAGTCTAGAAAATGTAGTATACAATCTGCTAAGAAGGTGTACTTTTAAGTGAGAAAAACATGAAAAGGTCTTTGAGATCATCAAAGAACAACTTTGAAAATAAGTAGGTAAAGTCTGAAGACAGTAATTTTTTTAATGTTAAGAAATAGAAAGGATTAGTAACTAATACCGAAGCCATTAATTATGAGGGTAAATCCTTGCTTCTGGGAATGTAATTAGCAACTGTATTTAATTCTTACTTTTCTACTGTTGGTAAACAGGTGGAATGTCTCATTGAGCTTTCTATTGTTAAAATAGATGACTTTGTCTCATGCCCACTATTTACATCTGAATTAATTATTACATTCATGGCCATGACAAAAGATCATAGTAGTCCTAGACTATACCATCTATCTGATTGTTTCTGGACCATGGTGTCTGAGGGTATGATAGCCAATATTACTAATTTGTTTAACAATTATTGTCACCAGGAGTGGTCTCCTTGAGGTATAATTCAAAAATGCTTTATCTATACCAAAGGGGTTCATTTGATAAAGTTAACAGCTACAGACCTATTAGTTTAATCTCTCTAGCTGGGAAATCCTTTGAAATATGTCTTTCATTTGTTATAGCGGGTACAATTATAATAAAGATATTTATTGACAGGCGTCATAAAAAAGACTACTTTTACTAAGCTGGTGGGTTGTTTTGAACCTACGAATTCTGGTATAGGAGCAGTGATGGCTTATTTGCATCTATCTAAGACACTTGAGAGTATTCCCCACTGTGTTATAATTCAGTCTGCATTAGCTACATCTATTTATTGATATAGTGTTAGGTAAGTACACATCTGGCTGTCTATAAGGTTGCAAAGGGTAAACATTGATACATTCTTTTCAGAACAAGAACCAGTTTTGGTAGAAGTCCCACAGATGTCTGTACCAAATCCTCTTTTGTTTAATATTGTTTTTTAACAACCAAATGTTCCTTTGAGGAACCACTTGAGCCACAACATATTTGCCTTTTATTGTCAAGACTTCTTCAGAATGAACTCCCAAAAATGTCTATTTACAGCCAAGTTTACAGTCATATGATCACATATAATTTAGCACCTCTATTCCTTAAAATACATTTAAAATTCAAATTATTTAACCCTGGAGTTATGTTTGCTCCTACCCTCAGCTACAAATGCATTTCTTTTTGTTTCAAGCAAGTTGTTATTGACTCCTTTAAAATAGCCAGCTTCTACCCAGTCAAGCACTTTTTTTTGTTCTAATTCATATGTGTTGTAGAGTCACACAGAGACTTGCACATTTTATAAAACCAGCAGGAAAATATTCCCCAATCATTTGTTGTTCTGCGGAGTATCCCTCTGTTATTTCTTCAAGCAACATCTGAATGCTACTGTTTTTCCTAAAAGTGAAATTCAGGGCATTCCCTACACTTTAAGCAATTTCATATTGCCCCAAAAAATTACCAGTTATTACTCAATGTGTTTTTGATGTTGAAACTATCAAGGCAAAAGTCCAAACAAATGCTGTTAGTGAAATTGCTATAGCCCACGTGTTTAGTCTATTCTTGTGTGGTGGTCTTATATAAATTGCATTCATATGTAGTCAATCTACCATCTTTCACTTACTTAAAATTTAGTCTTTCAACTTTTCATCATATTCTCAGTCTAAAAACTTCAGGTTTGGTGTTTCTAGCTCCAAGCAAATTGCTTCATCTTCAGCAGTGAGTCTGGAAAGACAAATAGCTTACCTTTTTATAATGCTCCCTTTTAAATGTGTGAGGATAGCAATGCTTTGCATGTAAACAGGTATTAGAAAATATTGGTTTTCTGTAAATGTTGCACGCCAATATCACTGTAACTCTGTTGAACAAAACTGTTGTAACCAGAAAATTGCTAGTCTTATTTGACAGTTCCCTGAAAACCTGAGATAGCTGGTAGAATGATTTAAATAAGTTATGAACTCATTAAGGGAATCTGTGTACCTTTGCCAAATGAAAAACAGGTCATCAATGTAGCTGAGATACAGTCTGATTAAATTCCGATAAGTACTATTATACATGGATTTCCTGACCCAAACATTCAATACTAAGTTAATAAAAGTGGGGCTACTGCTGCCTCCATTGTCACTCCACAAATGTGATGGGAAATGTCTTATGAATCTAAAGAAATGAAACAAAGTAAGATAGTTATCAATTTACATATAAAGTCTGGTTTCTCAATGCTTTAAAGTTTACTGAGTGTAAATGATCCCTAACTAGTTACATATATTGACTTTATGGAATTACTGATGTCTAAAGTGACAACCAGAAATTTTTCTCAAAGTTGATTCTAATAAGTGGCATGAGTCCCTTGATAGGAACAACCTAGCCTTGTGAGTTCTATCAGTAACATGCCTGAGGATATGCCTTTAAGTTCTGTTTGTCACTTACTGTTGGTTTAAAAGAAGGGTTATTGATTTAATTTATGAAGTTTGATATTCCAAACATGTTTGATAAAACAGGATTTTCCACTATCAAAAAACATCATATAAATCAGAACAGCTTGGGCTTTTGGGATATGGCTTTCCATACCTTCAGAAAATATCAGAATATTGTCCAGGCAAGCTGTAACATATGTAGCAGGAGGTTTTAGAATCTTGATTGCCAACCTCTAGAAGGTTATGGGTGCACCATGGAGATCAAAAGTCAGAACTCGATTGTGGAAGAGTTCAATTCAAATGGAAATGCCTTCTCTCTTATAGCTTTTGTGGATAGTGTACCTTGCAATAGTCTTTGGCTAAAACTAGAGTGGACATAAATGTAGCCTTGAACAATTTTCAATCAATTTATCCAATCATAGCATGGAGTATGACTCATACATTTACCTCCTAAAGTCTTTGCAAAACTTATAGGCTCATCAGGATTGGGAACTAGTACAATGAGATTTTTACAATCACTTTGCAGTTCTTCCATAAGCCCAGGTTTAAGCATTTTCTTTACTTAGTTTCAAGTGACTTGGCATTGGGACTTTACTATCATGTATTGTTTCAAATGAATCTCTTGAACAGGCATTGTTCCCATATTATGCTGGTTTAAACTGGTTTTATTAGCTAACTTTAAGATTATGACCTTATTCCAGCATACACATTCTTTTACTTCCTGTGCTGTAGAATTTATAAAATCTGCACTATTATTTTCTCCATTTTAACTTTAAAACATGCTGTGAGGTTCTTAATTTCTCCAGCTAATGTGCTTTCTACAGAAACTTTAGTTTCTTTCCAAGGTTTCAGAACATTTATGTGGCATAACCACTTTTTTGTTGCTTGTCTTGCCTTATTGTTCATTTCATTTACTTTTTCTACAATTACAAAATGTACTTCAAACTTTGAAAGAAAAGTTGTTTTCAACAGAGTCCCTAACATAAGTACTTTATATCCTGGTTTAAACTCTCTAGGATAGTAATTACTGTGTTTGCACTCTGCTGTACTTCATTTGATCTCTTACCACTGGCATTATATTTTTAACCTATCCTGTAGGTCTGAGGATTGTTCTACTGCACTTTAAAAGGGGTATTATTTATTCCAGTATTTCATTGTCTGTATCTAGCAAGTCTCTGCAATGTATGTCATATAACATTTCAAATGGTGTGACACCAGCTGAAGTACGATGAACATCTATTACAAGAAAGAAAAGACAAGGAAATAGATGTACATCAAACCTCAACTGGTTATCATCTATTACAACAAAGAGAAGATGAGGAAATAGTCTTCTATAATTCAAATTTTAAAGTTTTATTAAGGTTTTCAACTAGCCCATCTGTTTTTTTATAACAGCTTTATTCAATTATCAAGACTTAAGCAAGCATACATTTATATGGTTCCCATTCAGAAGCCTGAAACATCATAAGCCTGAAAATCAAAATCCTGAAACCAAAAGCCTGAAAATTCAGAATCCTGAAAACTCAAAATCCTGAAAGCCCAAACTCCTGAAAGACCAAAATCCTGAAACTCAAAATCCTGAAAAAACAAAATAGACATACTGATGTCATTGTGGCTTTGCTATTGTTAGCCCTGTGGTGTTAGGTCATGCGTTGGGGTCAGGTAAGTGTGCAGTTGGTTTTATTTTAGGGTTAGGGGCAGTTTAAGTGAGTTAGGGTTAGGGCGCAGGTTAGGCATGTATGCAATAGTGACAAATATTGGGGTTAGGGGCGGTTTAATTGAGTTAGGGTTAGGGCGCGGGTCAGGTGAGTGTGCGATAGTGACGGACCTTAGGGTTAGGGTTAGGGTCAGGGTCAGTTGGTAGATATTAGTGTCTTTATAGTGACATATTAGCATTATTTGTGTTTTCAGGATTTTGAGTTTCAGGATTTTGGTCTTTCAGGATTTTGGGCTTTCAGGATTTTGAGTTTTCAGGATTCTGAATTTTCAGGCTTTTGGTTTCAGGATTTTGATTTTCAGGCTTATGATGTTTCAGGCTTTTGAATGGGAACCATTTATATATAAGAAAAGAAACCATATCAACATGTTACAAGTTATAAACACGACACATCACATTTGTTCTTTTGCATAACTATCACTCCAATATTACATAAATTGCTCAATTCCTTCCTTCCTTCCCTTAAACCTCACTCCTCGTCTAAGATATTATTATACATGTATTTTTCCTACAATTTCCCTTTTTCTACGTAATTTGCTCCTACCCTTTTCTAAGGATTTCACCAGTATTTTTATCTCTGTTATACTATTCAAGAATTCAGATTCAGATGGTTTAAACTTTGATTTCCATTTTCTAGTAATTGCTTTTTTTGGCAGCCACCATAATTAATCTGCAGTGGTGGTGCTGCGGTAGCATTGTCACCTCACAGTAAGATGTTGTCCTGTTCGATTCTCAGCTGGAGCGTCTTCTGTGTGGAGACATGCGTGAATGGGCATACCTTCGTTGAAGGTTGTGCGTCAGGGCTGGCAACTCGGCATGTAAAAATCTACTGCCAATCATTAGCGGACCAGAGTTCCGCTGTGGCGACCCCTAACAGGGAAAAGCCAAAAGACACAACAACAAGGGCCTTAATATACCTAGGCAGTTCAGATCCTGTGCCCTAGTTCAGAAGAATCATTTCCACAGTTACATCCAATAGTTCACCAAATATTTCCAACAGAATACTCTGTAGGGAATTTTTAAGGTCTACCAACTCATTATACTGACATAATATATGTTACCCGTTACCTTTCTCTTCCCTATCACACCTCCGACATTTGACATCTAACAGGAAAAAAAACTTTGGAGTCTGCTTGGGGTATAAAAATTCCTATGCAAGCATATCCAAGCAAAAATCCTAAATCTTTTAGACTTTGTTGTATATTTGGGAGCCATGCATATGTCCTCCTATTGTTCCTTTGTGAATTGTTTATCCAGTCTCTCTTTCTAGTCTTTTCTAACTGCCTCTGATTGATTCCTACAGTTATCATGTAATATTTTATATGCCCTGCTAATTGTCTTTTTTTAATAGCAGCTTCTGTTCTAAAGTCAAGTGCAAACTCTGCCAGAGCAGGTATTTCCTTTAATATTCCCCAATACCTTTCTCTTTGCCTATACTCTGATATCAATCCCTGATAGTGAAGTTAGTCTCTAGCTTGTAATCCAAGTATCTTCTTAGCCTCTTCCCATTCCATTACCTTTCCCTCTCTAGTTATTTGCTCTCAATACCTTGGTTCCTTTGTCAGCTTTCTCCAGTAAATTCCAGACCCCTCCTGCCTATTCTGTGTACCCCTTATTGCAGTCATCCCTATCTGCAAAATGTCCTTTCTCCATTCTTGTGTTTTCTTAGTCCTTGGAATACTTTCTGCTACTTTATGAATGTAATATTACATATGGCTGTTGTTCTCCTTAAGAATCTGCATCCAAAATCTCACTCTCTCCTTATTTCTTGAATTTCTCCCTTGTTTCATCATCATCCCTTTCCACTTTGAATTATAGTTTTCTGCTTGTGTTATGTATATGAGCCTTAAATGTGTAACTCTAAAATATTCATTCAAATCAGGTAAACCTAAACCACCTTGTTCTATTAGAATGATCAACTTATCCCATTTGACCCTTGACTTCTTCCCCACCCAGATAAATTCCTTCAACTCTTTATTAGTTATTGTCCACAACTTCTCCTTCATTTGGTAAAAATATGCCTGACCTGTATATAAAACTAAAGGGATTAAAAACATTTTTGTTGCTTGTATCTTGCTATCCATATCCATAAACAAGAGCTTCCAGTTTCTCCCTTTTTGTATTATCTTTCATTTAGTCTCTTCCCACATATCCTTAGCTACAATAACCAATGCCTTTTTAATCCATACTCCTAAATACTTCATTTTATTGTGTCCCCCATAAATATGGGTATTGCTGAACCAATTCATGTGTGGGCGCATAGTTTACTGGTATAGTCTTTGTTTCATGTTCATTAATTTTATATCTCCAAAAGACTTAAAACTGTCTCAAAATATTCCACAACACTGAGATGTCATTTTCTGTTTGTATTAAGCATAAAATAATATTGTCTGCAAATAAGGCCAAGTTTTCTTGATAACCATGCCAATATTTTCTTTGTCAATGGCTCTAAACATAAAGCAAATAATAAAGGGGAAATAGGACACCCCTTCCTGGTCCTCTCTGCAGACACAGCTTATTATACTGGAACCCTTCCACTTTAATTTTTGTCTCCGATCCCTCATATATATCCTCTTAATTAACCTTACTATTGTATCAGGTAATACAAATCCTAGCTTACTCATTTGAATGCTTTTTTTGCATCAAAACCCACCAACAACGGTGGTATTTTTTTCATTCTGCTTCCCTCTGGATCATCATTGTTCTATTAATGTTGTCAAATGCTTACCTGTCCACCATAAAGCCAAATTAATCCATATCTATCAGTTCTGGTAACACCTTTGCCTATCATTTAGCTATTATAAACAGAAACAGTTTATAATCATAGTTTAAAACTAAAATGGGCCTATATGAAGCTGGGTCTGATGGTTCATTACCATCATTAGGTATTACAGCCACCACAGCTTTCAGTTTCTTCCAGGATGTTGGTGCTTCTCCTCTTGTTAAGATACTGTTAAACAAAACCTTCCAGATCTTTATCACTTTCATCTCTTCTAGCTTCCAAACTTCCAGAGGAATATCATATATTCCTGGACATTTTCTTGAGAATTGATTATATGTCACCAGTTTTATCTCATCTCCTCCTGTCTTAACTGTTAATTGTTAGACCACATCTACCTTTAAGCTTGACATATTTAAGTCTTCCATAAATATTTCCATTTGTGCTCTTTCTTGATTTCAACATTTCCCTGATTTATACACATTTTCATAAAATTTTCAAAATATCTCTAATTCCTTTACATAATCTCTGGTTATTTTTCATGCTACGGGCTCTTTACCCTTGGCAACAACAATTTCTATTTTCTGTTGCCCAAGAAGCTGTGATAAAATTTTTTGTGTTCTGGAGTTATTATTATGAAAAAACAGTTGCTTACAACAGTCTTTCTAAATTAATGCATATTATCCAGATATTCCCTAATTTTCTCTTTAGCATCCTGCAGTTGTGCCTTTTCTTGTTTTCTGAGATTCCCCTTATTCTGCAGTACTTTAGCCTTTGTCAACCTGTCTAAATAGTTCTTGTTACTTCTTAGCTATATCTTCTTTTCTTTTAATTCTACCCTGTCTTAAAATTCCATTTTCATTTTAAGTAACCCATTTTCCATAACTTCTGAAGAAATATCAATCTTCTCTAATAACTCTCAAATAATTTACAGTACCCATTCCTTAAATTCCCCTTTTTTAACAGGTAGGGGAGGAAGCACCAGTGTCTCAGTTATACTTGATTACCTTGCATTTTTATATCAGTTTTTATTGGTGCATAATCTAAAATAGTTATTGAACATGTGCTGAAGTTTTCAATTAAATGCATATGTTCTTCTGAAATATAGTTTCTTTGTAGTGTAGCCCAATTATTATACCTTTGGGAATAACATGTACATTTTCTTCCAGTTCCTACTACTGAGTTTACATCTTCTGTACTAAGTATTTTTATAAATTTCTTCAGAAATCTACCCTCCTTTGTTATAGCTTCCTTTCTAGGTCCCACAGATATCTGTTCACTGTTACAAATCAAGTTTAGTCTCCACCTATAAACAATATTCTCTGCTGATTATTTCAAACACATTTTTTCTTAAGCGTCATAACAGCAGTTTTAGGTGGAATATAAATATACGCCAGCTTAACCCCCCCACCAGTAGGCACTTACTGGCATAAATCTACCATTATTGTCTTTTCCCCTCTTATATCACTATTGGAGCTTCTCTAGCAATTAGTATAAATACCCTTATATTCTGCTGAATGTCCTTCCTGAAATCTTTTCTTTATCAAATTCACAAGCTCTTTATTTCCAAATATTTATTCTATAGCATTGCTGTTTTCACTCTGCATTTTTTAATATAATTCAATTCTCTTACCTTTTAGTCTACATCTGTGAGACCATTAATGTTCCAAAATAATATGAATAGCATAGTCCTTATGATAAGAAGTTATGATTCCCACTGAATTAAATATCTGACAGCTTTTTTGAATGTCTGTTTCTGATTGTTGTGTTACTTGCACTTAATAATGTTTGGCAGATTGATCTTTTAAACAGTTGCTACAAAAAAAAAAACAAACAAAATAAAACAAAACAAAACAAAAAAAAAAAAAAACAAGCAAAAAAAAAAAAAAAAAGATAAAAAAACAGAACACCCCCAGAACTTATTAACTTAAAACAAACACGCAAACTATGTACATCTTCAAATAATGAAGTTTAGCCCTCCTGATAGGAACAATTGTTCCAAGTTGGCAGCTGCACCCACAGGCATCACCTAACCTAAAATTAAGGTTATTCATGCTATGGTGCATGTTAAAACCTGTGTTCTTTCTTATACTAATTGCTGTCTGTTCTTGTCTTACCTCTAGTCCCCTCCCAGATGTGAAAAACAGCTTCTAGGCTTTTAGAAAACATTAACTTTTAGCCTTATGAAAAGGTGCACTGCATATCTTTAAATAAATCTCAATTTTACACTGTTCTAGTAAATGGATTGAATTATTTAGTCACCAGGAAAGCTGCAATCTATTATTCCCTTCCAATAATTTCAAACTGCATTTTTTACTGAGCTGCTTGCCCTTGAACCTTTTAAGTTTAAGTTTCCCTCAGCAAACAATGCCCAGTCTGGAGATTTATTGCCTCCACCTATAGTCAGTTTATCTGAAAATTTATTTGGAAAAGGAAATATTTTCACAGCATTCACAGTGTTATCTTATTTTTAAAGTGCAATTGCTTAAACAGAAAACTTGTTTTTAAATTAAGCCAAGGGCATTTATCCAGACATTAACCTATGTGAAAGTAAGATAAAACAGCTCAACTCTACATATATTATAATTAGTGCACTTTTACATCCCATCCTCACCCCATCCTCACCCCAACAGCCCAAAATTACATCATATTAACTTAATCATGCTTTTTAGATACCTCTGTCTACCTACTGCACAAATCTGCTTTACTATATGACATGAAATTTATATCATGAAATGTTTTATATAAATAATTTTAAGAAAAAAAATATTGTACTGACAGTTACTTTTTTACATTTTCATCTCCTTCCAAACATTAATGATATGATGTGGGGTATATGCTATTCACTCCAAACACTAATTTAACAAAGTTAACCAAAGTTCAATCTTTCGCAGCCACTTTTTCTTGTAAAGCCGCATTTCACAAATATAATTGATGCTTTATAGTCTCACACTGTGTTGCTTGTTTTCTTCTTGTTCATCTCAATCTCTCAACCCCAGGCTCCAGTTCAAGTCCAAGGTCCTCCTAATTCATTTAGTTACTGCTTCTGTTTTTTCTATCTCTTAAGCATTTTCCATTGGAAGATTGGAAAAGGTTTCCCTGGTAAACTATCTGAATGAGTTTTATTATCAGACGAATAAGAAGCAGAACACCCTTCTGTTTGATGGCTCACATTTTGTTGGACAAACGTTTGTATTTCCTCTTTAGCCTGTTTTTCATAAAAAAATGATTTGATCCTCCAAGAAAAAGAAATATCTGAAGACAGCTGAATACAGCAGCTTAAATTGTACTCCTACCTCTCAACATTCCATGATTGCGGGGATAAATGTTTTTCTCTTCTACTTGGTATATAGTGAATAATCATTTTCCACAAACACACAACTGTCTCCAGTTTTTAATACTTTACCCTTCTGCACACAGTTTTGTCAGGATCTAGTATTTCAGCAAGTATGATTGAACTTGTGCCATTTCAATTAACAAGTTTTATTGTGGAATACAAGTCCAGTTGGTTATTTGTGCTTTCATAAAGTTAATACAGTGTGCTACTTCTAGTTTCTATGGTACAGTAGAAAATCTCCAGTTTTCTCTGCATGCTGTGTCTTCTAACTCCTATTTTTTTGAAACAGCTCTTCTTGAGAAGTCTCATACTCAGCCAGCCTTTTTTTCATTTTGACCTCTTATTTTCTTGTTTTATCAGTTCTTCTGTATAAAAGCTTCTTTCATTTTTCCAGCCTTTTGTTGTTTGAGTTCATATACTCCTTCAATAATTCATTTATTTTAATGAACTCTGAGCACATTTGATTTATTTTATCATCTAAATTACTGGAAGCCATCTCCTGTAATGAAACTGGAGTCTGAACTGCTTTTTGCTGATCAGCTACAATAATCTTCACAGTCAGTGTATTCTCTTCACCTTTTCAGGCTCTCTATGTTTGTTCTTTGTTGGCATCTGGGAAGCATGCTTACTAGCCAGTAAATGGATTTTACTAAAAAGGACAGAATTACTAGCTATTAACTCTCAGTTTCTTTTTTTTACATAGGAAGAGCTGAGATTAAGCAGTTTCTCAGTGTGTATCCATCTTGAAAGTCCAACTAGCCCATTTGTTTGGGGTGGTACATAGAGATCCATAACTGTTTCACTTAAAAATAACTTGCAGAGCTCATGCTTTAGTCTGGACATGAATGAGATGTCTTGGTCAGTATGAGTTTCTTGGGAATGTCCTATCCCAGATGAAATCACTACTAGTTCTTTTACTGTAACATTGATATTCACTCTTTATAGAAGTAATGTTTCAGAATATTTTGTTGCATAATCAACAATTACTAGGATATACTGATGAAATCTACCTTATTTTACACGTGGGCTCACAATGTCCTTTGGTATCAGTTCAAAAGTGATAGCCAGAATTGGTAAGGGTATACAATAGTTTTTAAAGCCTGGAATCGATATGCTAGATAGGCTGTACAGAAGTTTTATGTGTCATTTGTAATACTGTGTCAATAAAATATGTCTAAAATCCTAGCTTTTGTCTTCTCCATCCCTAAATGACCACACAAAATGTGGCTGTGTTCTGACTTTATTGCAACTGCTGTAAATAGTCTTGGAACTGACAACTTTCTCTGTCTTTTTTGTCTTGGGTTATCCTGTAGAGCAGGTCAGTTTTTAGTTCTAAGTGCGCTTTTGTAGTAGGACTGCTCTGTTCCTTTGTTTCCTCTTCTGTTCTTGCTGTATTCACTTTAGCTCTACTTAATGTACTGTATTCATACTGGGTCTTCTTGAAATTGGTATGACTTATCTGGAGATCAGTAGGCCAGAAATGTTTTCATCAGTATTCTGATGTGAAGTGAAAGCTGTGACTTCTTTTCCTATAATTACTGGTACCAGCTTTCCCATTTCATATAATTCATCTTCTAGAAATGGTCTCAGAAATTAATTTTCTTCCACCAGAACTACTGGTAGATTCCCTTTCTTTATTTCAGTAGCTACCTACTTCTATTTACCCTTTGAGTCTTGTTCAATTTCAAGCTGACGCTCAGCTTTTTGTAGTAGGGATTAACTTAAGACTATGCTAAAATCCCCCCTTTCTATCTTCCTTTTGTATGTATCTATCCAGAACAACATCTTGGTTCTTCTTGTATTTCTGAAAATATATCTAGTTGAACTCCTCATATCTTCCATAGCTCTTTGAATTGGGGAAAGTATTGGCCAATTATCATTTGCTTTAAGTGAGGCACTAGAGCCAAGTGTAACACTTTGAGTGAAAGGGTTTCTATTTCTACTTGTGCTATAGGGCACTCCCTTTTGTCTCCAGCTACCCATAAGGTAATATTATAGGTTCATAGGTTCACAGGTGATTACAAAGCTAACAACCCCGGGGGCCATTTTAAGTCTAGCCATGTTTCCAGATATACCTGTCATGTTTTGATACCCTAGGATTATTTTTAAGGTGTGTGTATGTATATATATATATATATATATATATATATATATATATATATATATATATATAGGCTTGGGCATGGGTGGTCAAGCATTCACAGGCTGCATGTGTCTAATAGAGAAATAAGTGCCAAACCAGGTGTACATTTCTGATTCCCCATCCACTGGAACAAGATATGCTTGAACTGAGGAAGGGAAGAACTCTGTTTTGTGTGGGTGGGAAGTCTGTTCCAGAGAGGGTGTGGTGTCTGACGCACATACCTGTCTCTCCAACATGTCCTATTTATTTTGCAGATGAGGTTTAGGTCCCTACATTGGGGTAGTTATAATGATGTTTGTTATGCAGGTGCACAACAGGTCCATCAGAGTAAGATCAGTGGATACTTTGTAAGCCAGGCATAGATCACCCCTCAGCAGTATGCAGCAGACTGAGTGCAGGAATAAGGCTTTGAAGTGGTCCATGTTTACACCCTGTATTCTTTTCATGAGGAACCTCTATGGATGCTTCAGTTATTGCATATGCCTGGTCAGGTACATCCTGAAGTTTTTGTTGTACTCAGTGTTGGTTCTAATTGAGTGGAGTCTAGCAAAACAATGACATACTTGGACCTAGATGCTATACCCTTGCTTAGAAGTTGCTCAACATTGAATGATTTCATTACTACTGTAGACACACATGTTCCCAAAACACTGGGTACTCTTAGGAGTGTAATTGTAATGTGATAGTTTCCAGGGATAGCCATCTTTTCAAAGGATGCTATTAGGGATTTCTTGGGATTGAGTTTCAAACCATGGCTGTGGCAGCAGTTATTGGTCTTCTTGGAGAGGATTTGTGTCTTTGGGGGATTCTATGACTGTACTTAGTTTGCAATTGTATGCAGACTTGGTTAGCCAGAGGCCTTGATGCTGGCCTTGACTTCAGAGAAGTAGAAACCAAAAAGGAGCAGCCCCAGTACTAAGCCTTGAGGAACTCTGCTAACGACTGACCTTTTTTTAGAAGTAGACTTCTTCTTGGCTCTTGTCTTAGAGACAGCTTGCTATCCATTCTGCAACAAAGGGGTTTATATATAATTTCATGAGTTTGTCTACAATGTCCGAGTAGACTGTTGTGCCAAATCCTTTGGCCAGGTCAAGATAGGTTGTATGCACCATTTTTGCTCTCAACCATTGCTTTATTGACTTTCTCGAAGAAGTCAACCAGGTTAAGTAAGCATGACCTGCTCTTGATAAAGCCAAACTCAGTTGGATTCAGTGTTTGAAGTTTTCCTATGTCATTGTTTTATTTATTTATTTAGTTTATGGTCCCCCTCAGACATTATCATTACAAGCCTGGTCCCAAGTTCCCAATGTCCATATTGGGTCTACCAGTTATTTTCATACACCCTGGACTTTCTCTAGTTTGCTGAGGATGGTCATGGATCCTAATAGTTTAATAGGTTCATAGGGTGATACTAGGCTAATAGACTGGAATCCCTTGTAGACCTAGCCAAGAATTTTGCCCATGTTCCCGCAAATTTATCACCTGTTTCTCCTGTCCAGCAGGGACACAGGTGGGATCCAAGGGGTGTATTTTCTGTTTCCCATCCAGTCGTCCAGGTTACTCTTAATGAGGGCTAGTGAAGTACTCTGATTGACATGGAGATGAAGTCTATTCTACAGATCGGGGAGTCTTTAGAACACAAATCTATTTTGCCAATAAGTTCTGTTAATGTCACAGACCAGGTTTAGGACTTGCGTGTGGGTTGTGTAAGTGGAGTTTGACTTACGGATATGCAGCAACGCTATCAAGGCTGGGTCTGAGATGGCCCTGTATGTCAGCCACAGGTCACTTCTGAGCAGTCTGTATGAAACTGAGTAGAGGGACAGGGCTTTTAGCCTGTCTGTATAGGATAGGTGCTTGAGACCCTGGATTTTCTGGTCAGAAACCTCTGTGGTCTCTCCAGCTGCTGCATGTACTTGGTAAAGTACATGCCAAAGGAAGCATTGTACTCGATAATGGGTCTGATAAGGGAAGAGTACATGGATGTTATGACCTCCTTGTTCCTGGATGAAAAACCTTACTTGTGAGGTGGGCCATGTAGAAAGACTTCCGTACAAAGGAGGCAATGTGGTGGTCAAAAGTCAGGTTGCTATCAAACTGGGTGTTCAAGTCCCTCACAACTGATTGCATGCTTAGTATAACATCATAATTAGTGGGGATGACATTTTCCTCAAAGGTGATAATGATGCATTTCTTGGTATTCAGTTTGAGGCCATGCTTCTGGCACCAGTCATTAGTTTGGTTAAGGTCCTCTTGGAGGATGCTAACATCACTAGGGGAATTTAAGACAGAGCCCAGCTTGCAGTCATCTGCAAACTTGGTATGCCACAGACCACTGGTTTTAGCTTGCCCCTCATAAAAGTATATCCCAAACAGTAGAGGCCCCAAGACTGATCCTTGGGGTACATCACTCATTACGGGTCTACTACTAGAGGTGGCTTCCCCTATTTTGACTGAGTGGGTTCTATCAGTGAGCCAGTTAACTACACATCTGGCAACATATGGATTGATGCCTAGTTGGGAGAGTTTATCTGTTATGCCTGAGTGGGGAATAGTGTTGAAGGCTTTGGCTAGGTCAAGGTAGGGAGTGTGCACCGTCTTCCCCTTGTCCATGCCTTTGGTGACTGTTTTGAAGAAGTTGACCAAGTTTAACAGGCATGATCTCCCTTTGACAAAACTAAACCATGTGGGGCCAAATGTTTGGAGTTTGCCAATGTCCTTGTTTATAAGGTCCATGATAATGCATTCCATGGCTTTGCAGATCAGGATAGTTAGGCTGATGGGCCTATAATTGCCTGGGTCAGTGGACACCCCACCTTTGTGTAGAGGGATGACAGTGGCTGTCCTCCATTTGGTTGGGATGAAGCTAGTGCTCAGGTTTTGGTTAAATAGGGTGCCTAATGGAGCTGAGAGCTCATGCCTGAGTTCATGTAGGATGCAGCCAGGGATGTTGTCGAGTCCCATGGAGACTGCAGTTTTTGCATTTGAGAGAGCATTAAAGACCTGTTCCATGGTGATGAGGGGAGGAGGAGAGGTGCTGTGGATGCCCTGGTTTACTGATGGGGGGGCAGGGGAGTGAAGTTTTCACTGAACCTGTTTGCCAGCAGGTTGGCTATATCTATGGCATTTGTGTATGTGGTGTTCTTGACCACCATTTCAGAGCAGATTTGGATGTTACCTTTCAGATTGCAGATGTATGTGAAGAATGCCTTGTGATTGTCCTTAGTGGATGTGGTCAATTTGGACTCGAAGTTAGCCTTAGAGGATTTCATCAGTGACCTTATTTACTTGTTCAGACAAAGGAGAGATTGCTTCCAACTTGGCACCTGTTCCTTCTTGGTCCTGGACAGCAATTTTTTATTCCTTTTATTATAGAGTTTGTTTATTACTGCTATCCACCAGACAGGTTTACTCTTCCTTGAGGAAGATGATATGGTCCTGTCAAATATTGCTGAGTCCATACAGCTATGTAGGTGCTCATATAGTTTTTTGGTGTAGGGTTGGACATTAGTGCTAGTTCCAACTGAAGGGACAGTGGCTATGAAGCTGCTTATACCTACTCTCAGGAGATTGTAGTCAGCTTTGGAAAAGTTTTTTGTTTGACCCTGACAGGGGTGGGGGGGTGGGGTGGGGTCAGGGGAGATGGTGACTTCAAAAGTGATCACTTTATGGTCGGATCTTACCAAGGAGGATGACACTGTAGGGGTGCTACATTGGCTACTCATGTTGGTTAGTACCAGCTCCAGGATAGTTTCACCTCTCATGGATATGTTGACCAGCTGATCCAATGCATTGGCACTAATGAAGTTGAGGAATTTCTGGGCATTTATGTTTGGGCTAGAATAGGTCTTCCACTCTATGGTTGGGTAGTTAAAGTCACCCAGGATCAGGGTAGAGGGTTGAATCTTGATGGATTCAAGTCCAGATAGGTGGAGTGGGTGTCCTGAGTCATGGTTGGGGGTCTTTAGCTAGCTATGATTTGAATAGGTGTTTTGTCAACAGTTAACTGAACTTGGAGTGTCTCCTGTGTGTCATACTATCTGACCAGCCTGGAGGTGTTTATGGCTTTCATAAATATTGAAACTCCACCTCCTTTGGCTTTGTAGCCCTCCATTTGTGGTCTGAACATATGGTAGGATGAGTAACCAGGTAAGGCTTGGGTTCTGTCCGCAGCTTTGAACCAGATTTCAGTGATTGCACAATTGTCAGTATTCTCTAGGGCAAGGAATGCTTGCAATGAGTGCAGTTTCATGCTAAGACTCCTAGGGTTTATCTGCATGATCTCTAAATTTCATTTAGAAGAATTTTTTCACATTGGTAATTTTATGCTCATGACTTTGCCTAAAAAAGGCACTATGGGGAAGGCAAGAACCTTTGCTACAAGCCAGAATGTTATAGATTTTAAAACTAAGATGGAAACAAAGGATTAATACTTTGAAATTTGCAGTGTGTACTACGTGAGTGGAGTGGCATGAAACAGAAGATAACTCAGCCTTTAAGAGTCTAAGGGAAAGGCCTCCCTAGTTGATCTCAAAGTGTCCAGTAGAATTATTAGATGAGCAGATCCCTAGCTGGTTCAACCAGAGACCTGGACAAGTACTATGAACCAGTGCCCCACCCCCTCAGCTCTTCAAATGAAGAGTAAAAAAAAAATACACCTCTCTGTAATAAGCCCTTCCTAAGCTCTTCCGCTAAAGAGCAAAAAAAAAAAAAAAAAAAAAAAAAAAACACTCCCCCCACCTCCCTCCTGCTACAGCCCCATTTAGGTCTGTTTTCTTTTTTTATATATATATCAATGTTTTTAATTCATGGAATACATTTTTATAGTATTTTTTTATATGTTCACTCAAAATTTTTTAACCAATTTTGTTGTATGTGTAACTTAGTGGATATGTTTAAATTTGGCTAGGTATTATATGCATTGTCAATTGGATTCTTTGATTTGTTTTAGATGAAATTATTTGTACTAAGCACTTTTTCTAAGGGCGGTTCAACTAATGTTATTTTATGGCTGATGATTGGCTTATCAATTAACTAATTAAGTGTTTGTAAAAAATTTTTTCACTATTTATTCTGTTGTAGTTAGAGGTTTCTTTGATGCTGATGAATCCAATTTATGGCGAAAGCGCTTAGACGAAGGAACATTTTGTTATCAATAAAGCCGATGTGTTCCAGGTCGTTGTTGGGATTATCTTTTTATTTTCCAAGTTTTTTGTTCCTGTTGGGAATCTGTTTTTGCTGTGTTTTGTATTACATCCTGCAAAGCCTAGGACACCCTGGCTTTTTGTTGACATATGGAGGCAGCCATTGTTGAACTTACCAGTTCTGTCCAGAGGCTTACGGCCTTGCTCACATGACATGAGGCAGGTGAATGCCCTATTCCTACGCTTACTAGTACACAGGCTGAACTATTTACTTTGCATTTACCTGTGGCAAGCGGGTCTAACCAGACGAATGCAGGAAATGCACGGGCTGAACCACAAGGATGTGAATTGTTGGAATGGTTGAGAATGCCGGAGTTTTGTTTTTCTGAAAGCAATGGTGGGTTGGACATCAGACCTACTTTGCAAAAACAACTTTTCAACTTCGAGTCTGTGTGCAAGAAATTCAGAGCACTTCAGTTGGACAACGCATTCCTCAGTAAATCTTTGGCAGTCAAGCAAGTGCCTAATGGGTTGAGATTGTGGAAGTTACCGTTTGGTATAGTTCAAGAATCCAGCACGTTTGGTGAACTGGTCGAGTTGTTTGACGAAACAGGTTTGGTGCTTTTAGACATTGTTATGAGAAACAATCATAGCAAGTATGCAGTATTGGAAAAAGAAATCAGTGCTTTACATTCTAACATTGTGAATGATCTGTTATATCCACAATATACCCACCATTACCAAAAACTACTTAAAAATGTTGACGATTTTGTCAAAAACAATGTTAACATTAAATGTAAGAAGTTGGCAAGAGATCAAGCTGACTATAAAAACAAACATGTGTACCCCACAAAAGACTTTAGGTCTACTCACTAGAATGACAATGTCACTAGTCACGAACAAAGTGACAACTATGAGGAGGGTTATTTCTTGGACAGTGACAATTCTGATGGTGACCATTTTTTGGAACAACCGCCCCCTCTGAGGAGATCGGAGAGGTTAAAGAATCAGAGGCAGGGTGAGTCTTGGAACCAATACAATGGTCACAACCGGTGCTGGAACTATTACAACCACAAAAAGTACCAGAGGCAAACCAACAACAGATATTAGATGACTTCAACTGTTCAGGCCTAGGTCTTGGGACTGATGTTTTTGACTTTGGTACAATGGATAACTTAGATAATTTTTGGTTTTGCGAATTCATTTAGACATTCTGATAATATGAGTGGTGAAGTTACTGTGCACAATGGTTTCACCATTTACAATTTTAGCGGTTTGACTATTAACGAAGCACATTTCAAACTGTTAAGTAAAGGGACTACATTTGTCCCAGTTTTTAAACTTAACATAGCTGATGTTCTTATTAGTTTGAAGCTTTACACCCGGCAACTTAATCTTAGGATGTTTTTTTCTGAACATGCCAACACTAATACTAACAATTGTATGGGAACCTTAAAAAGAAAAAGTACTTTTATTCCCCCAAACATGGAAGTTCATATTTTTGAAAGGATGTGTGAAAAAGAATTTAGAGAAATTATTCAAAATAACAACTCTAATTTCTTTACACAGCATGACAATCTCAGTCATGAGGAAAGACTAACTCTTTGTAATTTAGCAAAAAACAGGGACATCAGGATTATGAAGCTCGACAAGGGTGGGGGGGGCAGTCATTATGGGTCACATAGACTATGTATCTAGGATGCATGAGATTCTGAATGACACAAACACATACCATAGAGTTTCAAAAAATGAAATAAACAGAGCCTACACTGGTGTTGATTTATACTTAATGGATGCTTTATATCAAGGTGTCTTAGATGAGAATGAAGTAAAATTCTTGACTGTCCCTCACCCAATCACACCAGTCATTTTTGGGATTCCCAAAATCCACAAAAATGTCAACAACCCACCCTTTAGACCTATTGTGGCAGCCAGGGGTCTTAAGACTGAACCTTTGGCGGCATTTGTGGATTTTGGGTCCCAATGTGTGGTCAATGGAATTTAACATATTCTGAAGGATTCATGGCACTGGTTGGAACGCTTGAGACATACCAACAGTGCCACTCAATATTCCTTTCTCACCATTGATGTGGTGAATTTATTCACGGTTATTCCCCATGATGAGGAATTAAATTGGTTCAGAGAATCCTTGCTCACATGTGATAGGATAGATAGAAAAAAGATTGACCAACTGGTGGAACTAATGGAATTGGTTCTTAGGAACAACTATTTAATCTTTGAAGGTGAATTGTTTCACCAGATTGCTGGTGTTGCCATGGGTGCCAAATGTGCCCCTGTCTATGCAAATTTGGTCTTGTTGCATTGGGAAAGATCCCATATGTTTTGCACTAACTTTATGCAAAATATTCTGATGTACAATAGGTTCCTTGATGATGTTCTTATTTTGTGGAAAGGCAATGAGGAGGAGGTTAAAACATTTGTAGAGTACTTAAATCATACCACTACCTTCCTTAAATTTACCTACACGTGGCACCAGACCGAAATAGATTATCTTGACATTCATTTCAAGATCACTGATAAGGGGCTACAAAGTAACATACACAGGAAAAAAAACACATTCCAACTCCCTACTTCATTTCAATAGTTGCCACCCTCACCATCAGAGAAAAAACATTATTAAGGGTCAAATGGTGAGGTTATCAAGACTGGTTAGTGATGAGAAGATTTTCTTGGATGAGATTTACACTTTAGTAGGGATATTTTTAGAGAGAGGTTATCCCCTAAAATTGGTTTTAAATACAAAACGTGAAGTGGTTTCCAAAAGGTCCACATCTTTTTCTCCTATTTTAACATCAGGTATTAAAACTGTGGGTACTACCACAAGGGATAATTCTGACGTACTTGTTTTAAAATACAACCCTTTGTGTACCCCCCTTATTGAAACAACTAAAAAATTGTGGCAAGTTTGTTTCAATGAATACACCAAGACAAAGTTGGGGGCTCAACCCACGGTGGTATTCAGTAGGGGGAAAAACATTAAAAACATCCTGGAGGACAAGAAAAATAGATGGTACAAGTCTTTGATGGTCAAATGTGGGTCATGTAAATTTTGTCACTACATTAATGATGGGCCATATGTGGAGATAACATGGGCATGATTATGCTTTATCATGCCCAGGGAGATGTAGTTGTAATACTACGATGTTGGTCTATGTTGCCACGTGTGTCAGTTGCCATGCTTTCTATGTGGGAAAAACTGTCCGAAAGCTAAAGGACAGGATTGGTGAACATCTTAGGGCCATTAGAAGGAAAGATGGGCACAATGCTCTATTCAATCATAGTGTTGGTTGTCCCAATTTTTAAAAATTTATTTTCTTTGTTATTGATCGGGTGATACCGAACTGTAGGGGTGGCGATGACAGACTTCTTGTTGAAAGCAAAGAAGCAAGGAGGCAATTGAGGTTAAATGCCACGTGACCACCAGGACTTAATGAAGGTATTTCCCTCATGCCTATGTTAAAGCAGAGATCTAATAACATTATTTAGCACATTTACCACACTGGGTACAATGTTTATTTTGTATCCGGAACAGGTACACTATGGGGACTTAATAGTGTTTTGAATAAGTCTGAAACCATAGTTTGGTATTGTTTCAAACTTCAAAAGTTAAAAGTTAATGGTTTTTCAGCTTGGGTATGTTTATTAGCATTGCCTGCTGCTATGTTCTTTCTACACACTTTTTTTTTTTTTTTTTTTTTTTTATATATCAATGTTTTTAATTTTCACTCAAAATTTTTTAACCAATTTTGTTGTTTGTGGAACTTAGTGGATATGTTTAAATTTGGCTAGGCATTATATGCATTGTTAAATGGATTCTTTGATTTGTTTTAGATGAAATAATTTGTACTAAGCACTTTTTCTAAGGGCGGTTCAACTAATGTTATTTTATGGCTGATGATTGGCTTATCAATTAACTAATTAAGTGTTTGTAAAATTTTTTTTCACTATTTATTCTGTTGCAGTTAGAGGTTTCTTTGACTCTGATGAAGCCAATTTCTGGCGAAAGCACTTAGTCGAAGGAACATTTTGTTGTCAATAAAGCTGGTGTGTTCCAGGTCATTGTTGGGATTATCTTTTTATTTTCCAAGTTTTTTGTTCCTGTTGGGAATCTGTTTTTGTTCTGTTTTCTTTACCTGGCTGCCCCTACTCTCTTTTAACATATTTTATTAAAAAAATAATTTCTTCTTCTTTCAAACTGTATCAAATTGTTTGCTACAAATATAGCAAACAGTTGCTAAGGCTTACACTCTGCCTGCATGGAGTGCTATAGTGCTCATATTATAATTAAAAAAAAAATAAAAAACATAACTTCTTCTCTTTAAACTGTAGCAACTGCTTGCTGTAATGTAGCAAACAGCTGCTGCAGTTTATATTCTGCTTGCAAAGAGTGCTATGGTGCTTATATTTTAGTTTATAAAAATTCTTCTGTTTAAATTGTAGCAAACTGCTTGCTACAAATTAAGCAAACAGTTGCTACAGTTTATACCTTGCTTACACAGAGTGCTACAGTGCTCAGTTTTTTTTTTACTTTTAAACTGTAGCAAACTGCTTGTTACAATGTAGCAAGCCATAGCTATAGTTTAGACCATGCTTGGAGTGGTGCAGAGCTCATGTTTGACCAAAAATGCAATATCATCTTTTAAGAGGGATTGTGATTGACTGTTACACACCCCCAACAATTTGCACTCAGGGCAGTTGGCCCACTTGGGCCACTCTACTTACATTACTGTAGATAAGATGAGACTGGGAAGAGTGTCCAAAGTCAAATTTATAGTAAGGGTGAGCGACTAAAAAGCTACCAACACCAGATTCACACAGCACTTCAACTAAATAGTAATATAGCTAAATGCTTGCAGCTAAATAGGAAATAATGATTCTTAGCTCAAATGACCCTAGACAAGAATGTCTAAAACTTGAAGACAAAAGAAACTTCGATCTGAGGTAGAACAAAATTAAAAATAAAACAAACTGTAATATAAGTGCAAAAAAAATGGAAGCATTCAAACCTTAAATGAATAAATCCAATCTAAAATCAAATGCAGTTAGACAACAGCAGACTCACTCAGTACACAACACTTCAACTAAATTATAATTTTACTAGAAAGGGTCAGGACTCACGAGAGACCATAGTAGTCCTTATTCTAGGCAGAATAAGCCATCTAAATATATTCCGCAAATTATACATTAATTTAGATCTTAAAATTGTTCAGGGATTCTGACTTTCTACCATAGAAAGATATCAGATTCCATTCTCTAGTGATTCTACTACGGAAAACATATTTTCCTTTTTCATAAAACTCTCTTTGATAATTAAAAAATTATCATTTCTTGTGCTGACATACTGAGAAGAAAAGTTAATACTAGTCATGTCCTGTAAAACGATACACTTAGAACACTTATATGCCTAAATCACTTTTAGATGAAAACAGAATAAATGTAATCTTAAGCTTTTTATTCTTTTTACACATGTTCATCTCCTTGAGGCATAATATTTGTTTTGTATAGTATTTCTGAGTTTTTTGTACATTATTAATTTCATTACAGCTAAACGTACAAGAGCTCATTCTGCACTGGTCTTACTAACTTCTTAATGGGGAGAGGAGAAAATCTTTATGGTTTGAAGAAATTTAATTCAAAATCATTTTAATGATAAAATTACACGTTCTAACCACTATGAAGATGTCTATCAAACGTCTATGCATTGTTTACTATGATCCCAAGCTCTCTGATTTCATTGTTTACATCTAAAAGTTTGTGGTTCAGAGCAAATGAGTACTAGTTGTTTAGACACCCTAGATGTATTACTTCACAATTGCAGGTATTGAAGAATACTTGGCAGTTACTCAACCAATAGGGTAGCCTGTCTAAATAAGACTTTTTTACATTCATTTTGAACACTGCACAAGCTGTTTTAGCATCATCTGAAAACTCAGATACCAAGATGTTTTGAATTTTTGGAATAGTAGACATAATGTTTGAGAAGTCTCTTTTATTTTAACATTGGATGTTTCATCCTAGCAGGCTCAGTCTGCTATCCATTATATAATGCATGGATTACTATTCCAGGCAGTTTGTATTCATGTAATAGCCGATTGAGGTACTAAGTTAAATGATTTGGCAAGGTCTCCAAAGAGAATGCTGACCAACAGATCTCTATCCATCAAATCTGTTATGTTGATATGGAACTCAATCAAATTTGTTGCACATGATAATCTCTGGATAAGTCCATTTTGGGCAATATTTTTATAATATAATAATTTAATACCCAAATACATTTTAGTAACACCATTTCAAAGCATTTGCCCAATATTTAGGTCAGACTTGTAAGCAACTGATATCATCCCCATTTGTACAATGTAAAATATTAGTGGATTTCCAAATGTGAACATCCCTGTGTTCTATAGTCATTTAGAATAAGTAGGTTAGGCATGAGCTAATATGCTCTTGGATCTGATCAAGGAAGCTGCTTTTAAGATTATTTGCACCAGCAGCTGAGTTTTTAATTTTGTTTAATGATTCAGTCACCTACTCCCCATGGATTGTTTTATGACTAATGCCATTGTTTGAGATCAACATGTCCTGATCAGAAGTTGTAGTACTATCAGAAAAATAGCAAAAATCTTCACAATGCAATGTTGGTATGTTACCATTTTGTTATCCATATTAACAGTTATGCTTTTATTATCACCTGCTTTGTGGGCTGTAATTTGCTCATGGAATGACTTTTTGTCGACAAATGTAAACTTAATAAGATTTTGCTGATATACTCTCCTAGCCTTTCTAGTTTCTAGTCTAAACCTTATAGCTCTTGATTTTTATCCAGTATTGTTGGTGTTAGATGATTTTTCTTTTGCTCTTAAGTGAAAGCCAAAATTATTTTTTTTTCCTAGATGCATTTAGCACTCTTTTTACCCTACCATTAGACTGACCTTGATGCTGTATGGCACAGTTTGGTGGGAACATACTTTCTCACAATGATACCTAGCTTGTAAAAATAATTCTAACACTCTTCGGGGCTCTTTTATGACATCTTAGACCTCCAGTTTCATATATCCAAAGCAGACATTCTGATGCATAATAAGCTTCACAAACGTTTCTTTCATAGTTCATACTTTTGGACACCACTATAGGTATTAACTTACATACCACATCAAGCTTAAGTGGTCAGAGTTGCCCATGGGAGAACATGTACTCATTCTTAAGATTCTTAAATGTGAAGTAGATAGTACCAAATCTAATATGTTGTCATGTCCAAATGGAAAGTTAAAATTTTGTTCCAATCCAGGTTAATTTATTTCATCCAATACATTGCCATCAGAGTTGTACACAGAATGTATAGACCAGCAGATATCTGGGGTGTTTATGTCTCCTGTTAATATATGGGAATTATGTTTATGGATTTTCTGAGGTTGGTGTTTAGGTAAATGCAAATGTAGTACTCCTAGAGAAGCCCAGTATGGATGGCAACTGAATTCTGGTCTATAATATTTATTGCAATGACCACTGAGATCTTATTTTTATAAAGCAGGGTAGAGCATATTTCAAGTCTTTCACATATAAAAACACCACCACTTTATTGGTTCTGTTATGTTGTGGTAGCTGTGGTGACTGAGAAATAGCAACAGGTGGAGTTACATCAATAAACTTAGTTTCAGTGCAAAATACCAACATTTGTCTTTTCACTCCAGAACATAGTTTGAAGTTCTGCAACTTTCTTATTTAGGCTCCTGTCATTGCAAAAGTGTATAGTTCAAGTACCTCACATTTGCGGTGCAGTTTATACCCCAACAAGTTGGACTTCTAAAAAGTGAAGCTAGTTTGGAGAGAAGAGAATCCTTTTTTGCATGGCTGAGATGTAATTTATCCTTAGAAAACTACTCAGATTTGCAATTTACTAATTATATTAAACTTTCAAACATATAGTGATCTAAGTAGTGCAATCATGTTTCCTGAGTCCGACAACCATTCCAGCTTTTTCATTCCCATCACGGCACTACACTTAATAAGTTTAGCAGCAGCAGCACAGTGGCGTAAGGCAGACAGTACAGTTCTACTAATTACAAGTTCAGCATCATCACATTGCATAGGCTCACATTCCACAAGCGCACTCTCACGTCTAGCTTGTGGTAACATTAACATGTTTTATGACTAATGGTGAACCAAACAAAAGACTATCAAAAAGGAATAAACTGTGAACCAAAAAAACGAATAAAGTAGCACAAATGCAAAACTATATTTATTAAGCGCTTTTCATTTCTCTCAATAGTGAAACTTCTTCAGATACAGAGTTTAATGCTTCAGCTGTTTAAAAATCTTACATTAGCTATCACAATATTTATCTAATACAGTAGAGTTGTTTTAAGAGACGTGCTTACTTTTAGGTAAATATTGTGTTATTTTAGAGTAAGGAATATTTGTTATTAGAAGGAATTTTTAAACCTGGTCAGGAATGTGAGAGTTAAAAAATTGTGGGTTTGGTGAAAACAACCTATGACTGGTACACCTTAAGCACATGATAGCTGATGCAAGATTTTTCAAGACTGTTCACCGTTAGTCCACTTTTTTTGAGTTATGTATGTTTTATGACTACATTACTGCTGTTATTAACAATGGGCCCAATTTCAAAATATTTGCTCTGAGTATAAGTGACCACTTAGACTGAGAACAGTCTGAGAGGGGATCTTTTGAAAATTGGTCCCCAGTGTAAGCCTTTTTATGCCTAGGCCTTAAACTGAAGTAAATCACTTACACGGAAAGCAAGTCTTTCGGAATCAGGGTGGACTTACACTGAGAGCAACTCTGTTGGAATCTGGCCCTATATGGTATTTTGCTGTGTGTCCATTTAGTGAGTCTTAGTCTCTTAGATAAGATGTGAGGACAAGCTTCTGGCTCATTCAGCTTGGGCCCAGCTTTCCTTAGATGCATATCTCTCAAATGCTACAAAACAAGCTTCTGCATCATCTTTCATTCTCTGCTTTTTCTGTCACACTGTGCTGTTCACTGATATGGTACCCTACTAAACATTCACTTCAACAGTTAAAAAAAGTCCTCTTTTACTTGAGGACCAAATTAGCTCTTTTTCTTTTACAAACTGTAGCAAGCAGCATGCTACAATTTACAGGACACACAGAGCACAGAAGCACTTCAGTCTGGATGGAGGAACGCAGTCATCAACAATGTGAAGCGTTTCATACTTCTTATTGTTCAGGAAATGCATAGCGATGCAAAACCTCTTGTTCTATTAACATTTTAAGTGAATAAGACCAATATTTAAAAACACCCCCCAATTCTGGTCCTTTGTACCGCCCCATTATTTTAGGATTTGTCCAGAATTCTTAAGCGAAAGAGCTGAGAAGTGTGCTGATATTTGTTTGACAGCACTAAGTGTATTACCAGCTTTCAAAGCCGATAAAACTAGGCATGCTCCTATAACTGGCAGTACACAAAGCAGCTAAAGCTCCATGCACTAGAAAATATTATGGTCTGGTCACTGAACACAACCTTCTATTATAAATTCTCAACACGGACGCCTTGATTTATCTCTCAAGTTTTATTCTTGAGGTGAAATTTCTTTGCATCCATGTCTTGAAAGCATAAGCCGATTATGATAAGAGACCCCAATCATTATCCAGTATGTTATACACCTCTTTTTCGCTGGGGAGGTGCTTAAAAGATATCATTTTCAAATTTCAGAACAAAATTAAAAGCCCCTTGTACCACACAGCTGAGTATAACTCAAGTCCATAAATGGTGTGCTAGAGTTAATGCTGTATGTCCGTCTAATAACACTGACTCAAAGAGTTTTGAATTGAACTTGTCTCCAGCCCACAAATCTAGTTGTCTCATAAAGGATTTTAAGTTCTTACTATTTCTAATCATGTCTGTTATGAATGTCTGTCTCTTTTTTTCTTTCTTTCTTTCTTTTTATTGTACAGTAGTATTGCTCAGGTGCTAAGAAAAAAGTTCACATAATTTAAACTTAACATACATCAAGCATCAAGAATGGTAAATCACATATATAGTAGTATAGAATAAATGCTCATTAGTATTTAAAACTGAGCACACTGATTGGACAGCTCAACCAGCATGCCCATTGTAAATTGAGTTTAGACCAGTAGAAAAAAGTCCGGCCAATGAAGTACCATTGAGTGGACAGACTTTCTATTCACATATGCTGAGGGACAGAGTAAAATATAAGAAAATCAAGTACATTTTGCAAAAATAAACAAACAGAAACCTACCTGATTTTTCTTATATGTTTACACTGTCCCTGGTAAATCTGTAATTTTTTAATAGTTAAAAAAAATCAACAAAGATTCTATTTTCTCCATCACTTCTGCACTGATGGGAATGTAAGTCCCATAAGCATGTGTAATACATCAGTCTAGGGAAGACAATGGGGAAGAAGCCTGAAGTGCCCTAATACAAATACATTATTTAATAAAGGTCAGCAATTTCTTCTTGAAATAATGTAATTGTATTAGAGCAATAATCCATGACTGTGTGTGGGTATATCAGGATTTACCCATGGGTGGCTTTTTAATCATTCAAGCTTTGCCCTCATGATCAAACCACAGCAGTCGTGGCTAAATGCTGATATACCAACGCACAGTCATGGATCATTACTTAAGTATATATTGCAGATCAAACTCTATGTACATCACAAAGTAAATATTGAATCAGCTTAGTAGTTTTAAGAGTGGCAGATTGGTGTAGCAGGTAGCTTACTGCCTCATATTGCTTGTTTTTTTTTAATTTTCCATTTTGGTTCTTGTCTGGAATGCCTTCAGTATGGCATACATGCATTCTCACTACGTATGTGTTTCTGCTGGATGTTCTGCTTTCCAGGATGGGTTTCTCTACCAAACGCACACATTGGGACTATCTCCATCCCTCCCACAGCCCTGCACTGGATTAAGTAGGTAACTGGAGAATAAGTGAATGAATTAAAATATTTGATAAACAAAAGATATATTGGTCAAATGGTATAATTTCTCTGGAAGAAAATGAAATGCAGAGGTATTTCAAAAATGATTACATACTGGAGTAATTATAAACTGTTGCAAACAGAGACATTTGATGGAAAATTAAAGAGTCATGAGGCTGGCTGAATGCTACAGTAATACATTTGAAGAAATATTACAAAATAAATGTTTGCAAATAATTAAATTAAAAAATCATTCAGCAGAATTGTTGAAATAAGGGCCTAGAGACATCAGGATGATATCAAATAAGATTAAATCATAGAAAATGGGCTGTGTGGATAGATTATACATACCAGAATGAGGATTGAGGTTTTCAGGTGACACCTACTCTGTCAAAACAGGAACACTGGGCTTTATCTTTTAGGTGTTGCATGAGTTAAACCCAGAAATCTGTCCAGAAAGAAAGAGTTTTAAGTGTTGGTTGTCAAGATTCACAGAAGTCAGAAGTGAAAATAAGAAAATCTATTTTCATTGCAAAGTAATTTGTTCGATGGTGGTCTGAGCACTAGGGATATAATGGGCAAGAAGTGATAGCCTGAGGTTCTTAGGGAGACTCTGGCAGGAATGGGAAGAAGTATTTTTCAAGCAGTTAAAGCAGTTGGGACCTAGCGTGGGATCTGCCCATTGTTCTTGTATAGGAAGCTAGAGAGTTTTGGAAAAGACAGACAGTAGTGTTCTCTAAGATAGCTAAGACAGATGAATCTGCAAATATTACTGGAGATTGAAACGTGTAAATGTTCCTTTCAGAAGTGTCTGCAATCAGTATAAGTCTGAATTCCACTTGGGCAAGAAGGATACTGCATTTCCAATTCCTTGGGTTAGGAAGTGAGAAATCTTTCTAGTCCATAAAACATTCTGTTGACCTTAAGTTTTTTTTTGTTCTGAGTGATGTTGAAATGAAACAGATTGGTCAAACTTGATTCCTAGATACCTAAAAAGGTTGCTGGTTTCTAGAGTAAAGAATTCATGATCATTAACATTGGTTAGCAGGGACTGATGAAAGTTTTTGATTTGTACTAAAGATCTTGTTTTTGCACTTTGTTGATTTGGAGAGGTTATTGAATTAGTAACCAGATGGAGAGAATACTAAGATCATATGCAAGTTGGGATTTCACGGTGGAGTGAGATGGTCGGAAAGATAGATTACTACTATATTATCAACACACAGCAGTAATATATGTTTGGGGAGATCTGAATATATATTAAAGGTCTATTGCACCAACAAAGTAGCATATCATATATATATAAGCTAATAATGTGGTGTAGCAGATGCACACACACACACACACACACACACACACACACACACACACACACACACACACACACACACACACACTTAGAGTGCATTGAAGTGTCTGGTTTATATGGCTTGTACACAGCACTGCCAGCAGTAACCAGATGACAGGGTATGGTATATCAGCAGTAGCCGGATGGCAGGGTATGGTATATCAGCAGTAGCCGGATGGCAGGGTATGGTATATCAGCAGTAGCTGGATGGCAGGGTATGGTATATCAGCAGTAGCCGGATGGCAGGGTATGGTATATCAGCAGTAGCCGGATGGCACGGTATGGTATATCAGCAGTAGCTGGATGGCAGGGTATGGTATATCAGCAGTAGTCAGATGGCAGGGTATGGTATATCAGCAGTAGCCGGATGGCAGGGTATGGTATATCAACAGTAGCTGGATGGCAGGGTATGGTATATCTGCAGTAGCCAAATGGCAGGGTATGGTATATCAGCAGTGGCTGGATGGCAGGGTATGGTATATCAGCAGTAGCTGGATGGCAGGGTATGGTATATCAGCAGTAGCTGGATGGCAGGGTATGGTAAATCAGAAGTTGCCGGATGGCAGGGTATGGTATATCAGCAGTAGCTGGATGGCAGGGTATGGTATATCAGCAGTAACCAGATGACAGGGTATGGTATATCAGCAGTAGCTCGATGGCAGGGTATGGCATATCAGCAGTAGCTGGATGGCAGGGTATGGTATATCAGCAGTAGCCAGATGGCAGGGTATGGTATATCAGCAGTAGCTGGATGGCAGGGTATGGTATATCAGCAGTAGCCGGATGGCAGGGTATGGTATATCAGCAGTAACCAGATGACAGGGTATGCTATATCAGCAGTAGCTGGAGGGCACGGTATGGTATATCAGCAGTAGCCGGATGGCAGGGTATGGCATATCAGCAGTAGCTGGATGGCAGGGTATGGTATATCAGCAGTAGCTGGATGGCAGGGTATGGTATATCAGCAGTAGCCGGATGGCAGGGTATGGTATATTAGCAGTAGCCGGATGGCAGAGTATGGTATATCGGCAGTAGCTGGATGGCAGGGTATGGTATATCAGCAGTAGCCAGATGGCAGGGTATGGTATATCAGCAGTAGCTGGATGGCAGGGTATGGTATATCAGCAGTAGCCGGATGACAGTGTATGGTATATCAGTAGTAACCAGATGACAGGGTATGGTATATCAGCAGTAGCTGGATGGCAGGGTATGGTATATCAGCTGTAGCCGGATGGCAAGGTATGGTATATCAGCAGTAGCTGGATGGCAGGGTATGGTATATCAGCAGTAGCTGGATGGCAGGGTATGGTATATCAGCAATAGCTGGATGGCAGGGTATGGTATATCAGCAGTAGCCGGATGGCAGGGTATGGTATATTAGCAGTAGCTGGATGACAGGGTTTGGTATATCAGCAGTAGCTGGACGGCAGGGTATGGTATATCATAGTCCCTGATGTTGTCCAGTAGATGCAGTAGGAGGGTACCCATGTCTTGCCTTACTATGATCTGATGCCACCAATAGTTATGAATACTTTTGGATGGACTGGCAACCTCCACTTATAAGGTACATAACTAGGAGCATGTGTGACAAAAACGACAACTATATTCTACCATCAAACCTAAACATGGTCAATACTCAAAGTCATAATAAAACATGCAAAACATAACTCATGAGACATAGGACAGTGAGTAAACTGCATCATCTGTCCTGATGGTGCATTTGTCCTATGGTATGTGGTGCAATTCCAAGGCATTATACCATTAAATAAGCTGATTACACACTCCTGTGGATGGAATCTCATTTACTTCTCAGTATCTGACATTTGGACTGCCATTGAAACATTTGTCAGTGATAAACAAGCATGTAAAAGGTTTGTTTTAGAGAATTCCTGGGGACACCTGTTAGGAAAACACCTCTGCAGACCAAGCAGCATTTACTGCATGGAATATTCCTGCATGGTAACCTTTACATTTTGGGATGACCCTGTCACACAAATAGTATGTTTACACATTCTTATGTACATTTATTTATGGTGTTTTATACTGGATACAAGCAAATGAAAGATACATTTTATTGTGGAGGAAACTAGGTCCTCCTGAATGCATCCTACACAAATGTAGCTTTCCTATGAAAGTGGTAATATGTCTGCCAGTTAGTGCAGAGGATTAAGGCTATGACCTGTTAACAAACTGATTTCTGCTGTCCAGGGTTTGTGTGTGTGTGTGTGTGTGTGTGTGTGTGTGTGTGTGTGTGTGTGTGTGTGTGTGTGTGTGTGTGTGTGTGTGTGTGTGTGTGTGTGTGTGTGTGTGTGTGTGTGTTTGTGTGTGTGTGTGTGTGTGTGTGTGTGTGTGTGTGTGTGTGTGTGTGTGTGTGTGTGTGTGTGTGTGTGTGTGTGTGTGTGTGGGGGTAATTACAGCTAATGCAAATGCTGTTGGCAGCCATGGCTGCTTATTGCCTGACTGCTGTAGCAGGGTCACTGGCATGCATCATAAGGTTTAGAAGGCAGCACTGGAAATGAGGTTGATAGTCCAGAATGGGAGGCCATTGCTATTGGGTAGGTAGATCCTGATTAAGATCAGCAGATGTTCATCGCCCCAGTGCAGGTGATGTCAGTGTATAGTACTGAAAGGTGCTGGGATGTGGGAGCACCCTCAGTTTCAGGTGTGTGCATTTTCATTGATTATATACATAATGAGATGATGCATACTTTTCTTTTACGTTGTTCATGTAAATATTTGGCACTGCACATTCACAGGACAAATATGGCAGCATAGAGCATGCACATAAATCAGCCATCTACAGCAGTGTCAGCTGTATTGACCTCTTTCTTCTTTGGATGGCTTGAGTTGGGACACCTCAGCCTTATGATGGGGTAGGGCATTATCTCTGCATGCCTGTGTGTTTATGGCATTAGCCCCTTTACTTTATGCAGGTGAAAACTATTGTGCTACATGAGGAGGATATGAATTTCAGTTATATGGATATTCAGGTCCTACAAAACATCTCTTTGACATATTTAAGGATAACAGGGTTGCCAGTGTCACCCTGTGGTCTGTTATGCTATAGTTAGCAGCAGAGGTGGGAAGACACTTTATACTTGGCACTGTCTACATACCATCTGCAGGGTATATTGATGATTTCCGTGATGTTACATGTTAACCAAAATCTGCAGATAGTACTGCTGTTACAGGACGCATCCTGTTTTGAATATATTTTAAAAGATTCATAGCATTTTTTTGAGTTGTATCAACAATTTGTCATTTAGTAAAGATGGTGTGTTATTGACAACAGATGTCATGAATTTGTTTGAATTATACTTTACTCCGTTGAACTTAAATGGTTTAGGGAGGTTTTGAATATTTTCAAGGATTTATCAAAATAATGATGATGTAAACTTAATTTGTAATTTCATGGAACTGGTGTTGATGAATAACTGTTTTTTTCTTTGACAGAGAATAGTATCATCAACTTAAAGGTATAATAATGGGGGCAGCTTCAGCTCCCATGTATGCTAACATAGTGTTGCAATGTTGGGAAAATAATTATGTATTTAATTTGTATTTTGCCAAACATTTAAAAGTATATTTGAGGTTTCGTATGACATTTTCACTGTGTGGGGATCAGGGATTGATGAATTATTTCATTATTTAGATACAATTACTGAATTTTATTATTTTACTAACAAGTTTTCAGACTTGGAGATGGATTTTTTTGGACCTAATAATTTATAAGGTCCTTACAGAGAGTAGTTATAAATCAATCATTTATCGAAAAAATACATTTTCAAACAGTTATCTGCACTACAGCAGTTGTTACCCCAGACCTCTTAACTTCAGCATAAGAAATCTGGACAAAGCCAGAAATAATGGGAGGACAAAGGCCCAGAAATATGGACATATTCCAAATATTGCTTCTAAAAACTTAGAAAGTTGCTAGAATGACATATTTTGCATTATTATATATTTTCTGAAGGATATAGAGTCTGAAACTCAAATGTTCCTCATTATTTAGTATTATTTAATGACTTCAATCCTCAATGATTTGCCAGAAAACCACAAATTTTATGGGGAACAGACCGAAAATAAGAGGCAAAAATCTGGACATTCTGCAAAAATCTGGACAGTTGATAGGTATGAATCATGATATCAGTGGAAGGCATTGTAAAACATCAAATTGTGAGGCTGTCAAAACTTATTACAGATAATGCTCTTTTAATGTTGAATTGGATTTATTAAAAAAGATGCTATTACGATGTGATTATCCTAAGGTGTTATTAGACCAGATGGGAGTTAATATAAATGAATAGATGGGAAAGATAATCAACCATCCTATCTAGTAAGAAAAGTAACATGACTTTTAAAGTCAGCCCTGAAAACCAAGTGATATTTTTCAAGGCTACTGTAGGTTCATAGGTTCATTGGTAAGCACAAGTCCAGCTGCCTTTATGGACCATTTTAAGCCCAGAAGCCCTGCTTTAAGCCATACCAGTTTCCCTTCTAGAGCTTGAATTAACCTCTCCCATTTGGTCTTAGACTGGCCTTATCCATCCTGTGGTCAATATTTATATATTAACCCTAGTGAGAATAATTGGGATCATACCATAGATAATTTGAGGGGACCTGTGCTGCCTCTGTCCATTAGTGGTATGGGGACAAGCCTGGTTTAAATTTTTTATTACCTATCCATTTATCTAAGTTGTGCCTGAATATGGACAGGGATGAACTTTGTTTTATGTGGCTGGGGAGTCTGTTCCAGAGCAGTGGCATCCTCTCAGAGATACACCTGTCCCTCTAAAATGTTCTGTTGATGTTGCAGAAGAGGTTTAGATCTCTTGACTGAGTACTTCTGATCTCATTTGAGTTGTTGATGTTCAGCAGGTCTATCAGCATTGAGTCGGAGGATGCCTTGTATGCCAGACATATGTCACCTCTTACCAGTCTGTAGGATACCGAGTATAGTGATAGGGCTTTGAGTTGGCCCATGTAGGACGTATTGGTTAGCCTTTGTATCCTTTTAGTAAAGTATCATGCTAACCATTCCTGTTGTTGCATGTGTCTGGACAAATAAAAGCTAAAGGGGGCATTATACTCAATGACTGGCCTAATGAGGGCAGAGTAAAGGGGGACAATGACAAGACAAGACAAGACACAATCCCTTTGTTTAAATGCTGTACAGTGTAGAAAAACTTTCTTATGACAGTGGAAACATTTTGATTGAAAGTTAGATCACTGTCCACATAAGTTTTCAAATCCTGAGCAACTGGGCCAACTCTAAGATGAGTATTGTCAATGTGGCACTTCCTTGGGGTAGATGACTTACCAAAAGATTAGATCATTTTGGTATTTAGTTTCAGTCCATTAATTTGGGACCAGTTATTTGTTTGAGACAAATCTTCCTTTAGGATAGCTAAGTCAGTTAGGGGACTGCACTGATGACTGGTCTCTTTATGGAGGTAGCTTTCCCTTCTTTGATCACCTGTATCCTATTTATGATCCAGCAGCAATCATGCAGGTGATATAGGGGTTATTCCTGGTTTATTTAATTTGTTCCACTATAACTGAGTGGGGGACTGTGTCAAATGCTTTGACCAGGTTGAGGTATGTGGTGTGTACTATTTTACCTTCACCATTGCTTTTGCGACCTTTTCAAAAAATCCACTAGGTTAAGTAAGCATGCCCTTCTCTTGTTGAATCCAAACTGAGACAAGTCCCTGTTTGGAGGTTCCCTATGTCCTTGTTTATTAGTTGAATGCTATTTCTTTCTATTTGCTTGTTATAAAACCTGTAATGAGGCAGAGTTTGAACAGTGTTGTTGAGGTGGTGACTAAATTGAGCTTCATGGTATTTCAAATACATCCAGGGACATTGTCAGGAGCCACTGATGCAGTATTTTAGCTCTTGATAGCATTTTTTAGAAGTGTAGTTTGGCAAATAGCATAAACATATTATTATAAAGCAATGGGGTGTCCTGGGCTTGTGTGATTGTTTAGGTGACATGCCAAGTTTTGTACTCAAGACAAACATGAATTTAAAACCGTATATGGAAAGGACAGGTTACGCTAACACTAATAAAACAGTTAGAATGTTTAAGTGTGGGCATTGCAATCAATTTCCATATATTTTGAAGGCTCCAAAGTTTTTTTATTGGGCAGAGCATTCACACTGAAGAGTAAGGAACCTTATAATCCTCAAACAAAGAGAGTGCTATGCCTGCTATGTGTAAGTCATACTATATGGGGAAGACAGAAATATCCTTTCATTCATGTATTTACAAGCACTATTATGATGTTAAACATGGTGATATGACAAATTCATTAGCAAGGCATGTGAAAGTCTGCAAGGGTTTTAAAAATTTTTTATTATCAAACATGTTACAAAAATGATAAGGGGAGGAAATGGGGAAAACAGTTAGAGGAAGGCTGGACAGCTGTACTCCATCAAAAGACCTGCCATTAGTGGAGTGTGCCAGTGTTCAGTCCCTAGGCCATTTCACTTTGGCATTTACTTCTCAGAGGTCAATGCAAATGTTAAGGGCTTGTGGCTGACTAAGTCTGCAGATGACTACAGACTTGGTGCCAGCATAAACAATCTAATGGACACAATATTCTTATAAGAAGATCTGTTTCAAACAAATAGTTGGTACATACAGAGGAGGAACGAGGTTAAAAGAAGGCAGGATTTGAATGAGCTATGTAATGCCTGACTGACAATGATTGGGTAGATTATAAGTGATGTATAATGTTTGCAATTAGAATTGTGTTGATATGGTTTGTTTTCATTTATACAAATGTAAGATTGCCTATGTCATATGTGATAATTTAGTAAAGATGTTTCTTGTTTAAAAAAAACATGGACTGAAACTAAATGCCAATAAACATATAATTGTATCCATTAGCAAGCATGACTCCCTTTGTAACTACCACATTGACAATACCACCTGGAAACTGATCCTGTAGTTAGAGATCTGAGAACTTATATTGACAATGAACTGTCCATTGATGACCACATACCCACTATTGTAAGGAAGTCCTTTTTCATTGCACAGCTTCCTGTGTACTTGATAGTCATTAAACCAGTCATTGAGTATAATGCCCCTTTTGATATGTACCTGTCCATTTGTCACAACTGGAATGATCAGTAAATAAATCAAAGGACTAAATCATAGAAACTATACAGACAATCTCAAAGCCTTATCCCTTTCTTTGTGTCACACAGACTACTGAGAGGTGACCTCTCACTCTCATATAAAGCCTCAACTGACCTTGTTCTATTACAACTATTACAAATTCAGAAGTCCAATGGTATCAGAAACACTCACTCAAGGGGCTTCAGTCTCTTTTGCAAGATAAACAGAACATAACATAGAGGGATAACTATGTATAACAGAGAATACCACTTTTATGAAACTGACTTCCCATATCCAAACGTAACTTGGACAAATGGATAGGTAGCTGCAAATTCACCCTGGGTTTAGTACAAATAGCCCCCACGTATAGAGGAAATAAGTAAGCACCCAACATTTATTAGTGTGGTCCAGCTTTGGAGATTCATATTGCAAATTATAAGGGAAAATTATTGTCATGGGAATGGAGGACTAGGCTTCTCACAGTCTTCATAGTTCACTAGTCTAGTAAATACCTGTGAACCTGTGAACCTGACTATTGTGAACTTTACTGGCAATTCTGCTTGAATGCAACTTGTTTACCAGGTTTGAATGATAACACATCTTTAAGTACTGTTTTGAAACTACTTTCAGTTAAATTATAATAAGATTATTGTATACTAATTACACTAAAACTAATGATTAGAAATGTTTTTGTATCTTTAATTTATTCGAATACTGTATCAGCTGACTAATGTCATGTGATTTTATGTTATTTTTAAACTGTTAGTTTCATTCAGTATTGATGAAGTTCTAATGAAGTTCCTACTTTGTTAGGAAGAAAGCATTTAATGTTGAATAAAAGTGGATCACTTTTACAGACTAGAAGTATGATTTTTTTTGTTTCCTGTGGTTACACATATGCATTTACAGATGCTCACTCATGTTCACCACAGGCAAGTAGGCAGCAGAAATGCACCATTAGGTGTCCAAACATGAACTGTATAATGATGCAAGCTTCTTTGTATGTGATGGTTTAGGTCTCCTCTGTGTTTGGTGCTGGCTGCAGCAGTGGTATGTGCAACTTGAGTTGGGATTTGACACATCCCCTATCAAGCACCCCATGTTGCATGCTCCCACTCTGCTAGGTATGCTGTAGAGCACACCTCCCCCAGACAGTGGTATTATGGGTACTGCCTGGGTGTTTTCATTTACAAGTTGTCTGTTTCATGACATTCACACAACATGCATACTGACTGACCAGAATCTGTGGCTGTTATAGTAGGCATGAGTACCACCCATGCCTGATGCACACATTAGTACTACATGTATGCAATTTATGGCTTCTATGACACTGGGTATGCTTGCAGTGTGGCAAAAGCCCCACATCACAGATCTTCTGTCAGATAATTTCTGAGCATTTGCATTATATCCCTCCACATGAGCAACTATGCATTGCTGGAAATGATTGAGGCTCTTATTTGTGGATGCCTGCAATACGCCAGTAATCTTTGCTGTAGTTCACTAAAAGGTTCCCATTGTCATGACTTTGGTTTGTAGTAGTAGTGCTGGACAACCACATATTGCTATGCATATCCATGTCTTAAAATGCAATGCATAGTCTAGTGTGTGTGTGTGTGTGTATGTGTGTGTGTGTGTGTGTGTGTGTGTGTGTGTGTGTGTCCATCCTTTATCTCTTGTGCAATTTCTGAGTGCTATGCAGTATGGGATACCTGATGAAAATCTGAAGGCCATGCCAGTGATGCTCAAAACCACATAACTAATAGAAGAATGCGAGAGACCTATACTACATCTGAGATTGTGATATGTTGGAGTATTCCCTTACCCTGAAGCATAGCAGCCTTTGTCTTGGTACACATAAATAGCAGCAGTGTAAGAGTCTCAACCCCCTACATCAGGGAATGCAAGTGTCTGAACACTGGAACAGTGATCAGTTTAACTTGCTGTTTTTCTGTTTGAATTGCAATGCAGTTTTGAACTGTTGGGATTCTCACCAGCAAGTCTTGCACTTGTAGCATGCAGATGCTATTGTGCTGTACTTCAGATGGACATGGTACTGACACTGTTTAGCTGGCCATTATTCCAAATGCAGAGCGGTAGTGCAGGATGTATGGCTAATACCATAATTTCTTAGGTTTAAGAAAGGATATTTATTCAGTAGTGGTCATTTCATTAATGGCAGCATTTTATGCTCACTGTTGTATAAATGTTGTACATGAAGAATATTAGCTGATGACCCAGGAGTTATCAGTAAGATGTTATTAATCACTTTCCTAAAATTACTTTTGTTATTGTTTGACTCATTGTCACTGTTTGGTTCTTTCCTTTTTCCTGTTGTGAGATGGACTATTACTTGTCTTTGAATATTTCTAATTTGAATGCAATCACATATGCATGCAAAACAATAATACCACATTTGTGAACAACAAAAACACTCGATGAAGAAAGGAACCACCACTTTCCAGTGATATCACTGCTCCAATTGCATTAAAAGATGCATTTATTTAATACTTCAATTTTGAATAAACAGCCACAAAAACAATTCGAACTTTAGTAAGAGCCAGTTCATATAATACAAGCTAAAATAGCAGCAAATAACACCACCAATGCTGTAAACTCGTAGCGCCTCGGCCATATAGCCTTTACATTTGTTTGTATGATAGCACCATAATTATTTTTACAAATGCATGCTGGGATACTCCAGGTATCCATCACATATCTGTGAATCACATGCACACCTTTGAACTGTTGCTTTTTCTGTATACTTTGATCTGCATAGTGGATCATACTTTTAAACACAGGGATAAATAATGGTGTTAACTTTCTTCTGATTTTTTATAACAATTCAAACTATTCACTGATATACACTGCAGAGCTGTTGTGTATTACCCAAAGAGAATTTGATCTGACATTTGATTCAAGGGGAAATACCTTTGTTCCACAGCTGTCCATGTTTTTCACCATAGTGTTTGTATTAGTCATTTAAGCCCAATATTAAACTTTGAACACACATATTATTAAAGCATTGTAACCGCCATCACAATGTGATGAATTTGCCAGCACTGGTGTAGAGTGATAAATCCCTGATTACGGTCCAGGTAATCCACGTTTGGTTATTGGCATGCTCTCCTGCCAAAAGTGCCATGGGGACAAGGTAGGATGAAACACTGCATTTATGCCTATTCCAAGAGGGAAGGGGACATGCTGGGGGCATGGCCATTTCATGAACATTGCACTTACACCACTTCAAACTGGGAAGGGGGAATACTATTGTCATGGCCATTTCATGAGCATTACACTTGCTCCTGTTCCAGAGAGTAAGGATACATACTGGGAATATGACCATTTCATGAGCATTGCATTTGCACTACTTCAAAATGGGAAGGGGGCATGCTCTGGGCATGACCATTTCATTAGCATTGCACTTGCTTCTCTTCCACGGATAAGGGGGCATGCTGGGGGCATGGCCATTTCATAAGCTCATGTGGTGAGGCCACAGCCATGGTGAGAAAGCCTGTGCTACAGTAGGTGGGCAGCAATAAGAGGGATGCATCACCAGAAAGGTGGGGGCATCTCCCTCATGGCACTACTGCATGCCCACTTTGGTGAAATCAGCCTGACACCTCAATGGAAGGTAGGCCCAGGCAAGAAACACCTAGTCCTAGCTGCAGCAGAATACCTCCTTGCCAGGTCCATCCTATTAGGCAGTACATCACTGGCCCTCACCCCAGGGACCTTACATATGAAGAACTGTAGGACCTCACTGCACAGGGTTCTCCTAAAAGGAGACCCCCTCCCCCAATGAGGATCATATTAAGGGGCCAGCATATGTGGGAATCAACCAATGATGGATGTATAAGGAGCTGGCAGTGGAGATTCCTGAGGTTAGAGTCAGTGCTGTAAAATAAATGTGATGCATTTATTATAATTAGTTTATGCGTTTTTTGCATCAGTGACACCCATGCACTGGTCCAGCAATCAAGGATCCTCAATCCTCACCACTAACACCATTGAGGGGTGTCTCATATAGGAGGAAAGAATAACAAATACACACAGTAAAGTGCAATTTCCCTTAAGAGCACACAGAGATCACAGTCAGTCCAGGGCTGGTTGCTCCCTTGCTCTCCAGGTCCCCAATAAGACTCCCCACTAGCACAGCTATAGGGTCCAGATCTCAGCCTAGTGGGCAAGCTAAAACTTTCAGCACCCTCTCTGTCCAACCAATGCTTCATGTTCCTGCCCAAGTAGCTCACACACACACACACACACACACACACACACACACACACACACACACACACACACACACACACACACACACACACACACACACACACACACTTTGAGAAGAGTTTATACAACCACACAGACACTCCTGGGGAAGGCTGGCACAGGTTCTCTAGCTGTGCCCCTTTTCCCCAGACTATACGGTAGTACCAGCTGCCACCACCAACTAATATTTATCAGCTACTGAAAGGCCCTTAAAAGGGTACCCAATTATAACTGTGCAATATTATTATCCATTTGGTAGTATAGCCCAGGGCTAAAGCTATTAGAGTGGCTTTGTACAATTTTACCAAAGGCATGCAAGTACAATAAAGGGCTTAAATTATCTCTACACAAACAGCCACAGTTGAAAGGGTTTAAAAATATTTAATAACAAATAGTCAAAACACAAGACAATACTTTTTACTAGACAGTGCTAGTCAAGAGTTCAGAGATCACAGAGAAATACCTAAAATAATTCAGTAGTACAGTTCTGACATCACAGAAAAACACTTAGTTTAATATTTCTATTTTTAAGAGAAACACAAGACTAAGATAAACTTACATATAGAGCATGACAGTGCTGATGAGTTGGATGGTCAAGACAAAAAATGCGTAATGCTCCCTGATTCTCTCTGTTTTTAAAATCACATTCCTGATTCACATTACATCATTCTTCACACTTCACTGGGTTACATTACATCATTCTTCACACTTCCCTGGGTTCCCAGGCTAACAAAAACTACATTTACATTCTTCACCTCTGGGCAGAAACCAGAGCAATAAAGGACATTTATGCATGCAAATTCTGGCCATTAACTCTCGCCTTAAAACAATAGCAAGAATTCCTTCATCTAGACTTGACGGAGCCATGTTTACATCAAAGGTCACAACATGCTTTACGTGGTCAGTAGAGTGCACTGTTGATACATTTTTTTCCAGTTCCACATGTAATACTATTTTTACCATTTAAGACAACAAGCATGTGGTTTACATTAATATTACAGATGACAGAATTATCTACAAAATTCTATCTGGCTAGGCTGGCAGCCTTCATCTATCTTCACCCAGTCTTCATGTATCCCCCCCCCCCGGAGAACTCAAGCTAGTTTTTCAAGTGATCCTTGAGAAACACTGGTTTAGGGAGTTAGGTCTAGCTGACTGTACCTTACCCCATTCTCTGTCTTGAGATCCCATCTGTATTGGCATTGCTAATCCCACTGCAGTGCTGCATGAACATATCATATGCTTGCAGCCCCAGGCTCCATCTTAGCAACTTGGCATTTTGGTGGCTGGCTCTGTTTAACTATGTTAGGGGGTTATGATCTGTCATAACAGTGACATTCCTTCCATACAGATAAGGCTGAAGTTTCTACAGTGCTCACAGTATGGCTAGACATTCCTTTTCTACAGCTGCATAGCATTCCTCTCTGGGTTGGAGCCTATGACTAAGATAAACCACTGGGTGCTCTTCCCCCTCTGAAGAAATCTGGCTAAGTACAGCCCACACCCCATGGTTCAAAGAATCCACCTGCACAACACATTCTTTGCTGTAATCTGGACTGGCTAACACAGGGGGTCCTCTCAAAGCTTCTTTAAGCTTCTGGAATGTCTGCTCACATACTGGGGTCCACACTACCTTATCTGGCATGTTCTTCCTTATCAGGTCTGTGAGGGGAGCAGCTATGGTACTATAACTGGGAACAAACTTTCTGTAGTACCCTGCTGTCCCTAATAATGCCCTCACCTGCTTTTTGGTAACAGGTGCAAGCCATACCTGAATGGCTTCCACTTTGGCAGGTTCTGGCCTTATTTTACCACTCCCCACTCTATGTTCTAAGTAGAAGACCTCTGCCATACTCACCTGACATTTGCTTGGCTTAATGGTCAACCCTGCCCTCTGTAGTCTGCCCAGCACCTCCCTGACATGTTGAAGGTGCTGTTGCCAGAAATGGCTGTAGATGGCAATATCATCTAGGTAAGCAAGGGCAAACCCTCCTGCTCCTGCTAGGATATGATCTACCAGCATCTGGAAAGTTGCTGGGGTATTCTTCATCCCAAAGGGCATCTTTGTGAACTCATACAAGTCAAAAGGAGTCAGAAAGGCTGATTTCTCTCTAGCACTGGGAGTCAAGGGCACCTACCAGTGACCCTTGGTAAGATCAATGTTGGTAAGATACTTAGCCCCACCCAGCTGCTCTAGGGCTCATCTGTCCTAGGCATGGGGTAAGCATCTGACTTTGTGTGACTATTTAATTTCCTGTAGTCCACACAGAGCCTGGTGCTGCCATCATTCATTAACACCAGCACCACTGGGGAGGCCCAGGGACTGTTGGACTCTTGAATCATCCCTAGTTCCAGTATCTCCTGTACCTCCTCCCTCAGAGTCTATTTGACTCCCTCAGGCACTCTATAAGGGGCTGCCTAATAGGCATTTTGGGTCCTGTATCCACCTGGTGCTGCCCCAGGTGGGTGCACCCTGGTTTCCCAGTGAACATGTCCCCAAATTCCTGCAACATTGCTCAGATTTCTCAGACTTTGGTAGGAGATAGCTACTGGGACATTGCTAACCCTTCCACTGAGGTGTCAGCCTGAGCCTTACTGAGGAGATCAGTCCCCAGATATCTCTCAAACTCCTCCTGCAATCCACTGCAAATGCTCAGCACAAGGGCCTCCCTATTTTGGTAAGATTTCATCATGTTAACATGGTACAATTTGTGCCCCTGCAGTCTGCCTAGCAGTTCCACCATGTAGTTAACATATCTTACCATTCTTATCACCTTGTAGGGTCCCTCCCAAGCTGTTTGCAGCTTTTTGTTTCTGACAGGAATGAGAACCATTACCTGCTGCCCCACAGCATACTCTCTAGCTTGAGCATTCCTGTCATACCACACCTTTTTCTGTTGTTGGGCTTCTGCCAGGTTCTCCTGGGCCAAGCCCATGAATTCCCTAAACCTTGCCCTAAGGTTCAGGACGTATGCCACAACAAACTCCTTGTGAAACTCGCACTCAACTTCCCACTCATCTCAAATTAAATTTACAGGTCCCCTCACCCTATGCCCATACAGCAACTCAAAGGGTGAAAAACCCATGGATTCCTGGGGAACCTCCCTGTAAGCAAAGAACAGATGGGGCAAATATTTGTCCCACTCCCTCTTAAACTGATCTGCAAATGCCCATAGCATGGACTCGATTGTAGAGTTTAACCTCTCAACAAGACCATTAGTCTGGGGATGGTAGGGGGTGGTCTTCATGTGCTTCACCCCACAGGACTTCCACAGACAAGCAAGCAGGTCTGACATGAAATTGGCACCTCTGTCAGTCAGTATTTCCTTTGGGAAACCTACCCTGCTGAAAATCTCTAACAAAGCATTTTCCACCTTCTCTGCCTCAGTGGAGGACAAAGCCACTGCCTCAGGGTATTGTGTAGCATAATCCACTACCACTAGGATATACGTTTTCCATGTGGAACTTGGGGTACTCAGAGGACCCACAATATTCATAGTATCCTCTGAAATGGCTCCTCAATCACAGGCAAAGGCATCAAAGGAGCTCTCACCCTGTCTCCTGCCTTGCCTACCTTTTGTCACTGCTCACAGGTCCTGCAGTACCCTGTTACATCTCTGGACATTCCAGGCCAATAGACATTCTGAATAATACACCGTTTTGTACATTTCATGCCCATATGACCCACTAAAGGAATATCATGGTCTATGGCTAGAAGTGCCAAACAGTAGGTTCTAGGCACTACCCACTGCTGTACTCTCTCACCTTCTAGCCCTCCCTCAGGGGTCCACTGTCTGTATAGTAACCCTTTGTCCCAGTAAACAGATTCCCCCTTTCCTTGAGAATCAGGTGCCTCCCTAGCTACTTGCCTCAGGCCTTGCAATGTAGGGTCTGAGAGCTTAGCCTGTCTCAACTTTCTTCTTGTAACCCCTTCAAGCTCCCCTTCCACAGGAAGTCTGGCATCCTCTGACAGTGGTGCCTCACTTTCAGCCTAGGTACTGCTACTCACCTCTACCTTTGCAGTCACTCTGTCACAGGGAACATCAGTACCCACAAGCAACTGTGGCTAATCTTCAGTCTCACTGCTACAGGGTAGCTCCCTTCCTGAAGTAACCACATCACCTGTCCTGCCTTAAAATATGCAGTCTGTCTGGGTCTCCCCCAGGCTACCAGACCCACATGCTTGTCTCCTAGCCTGACTGTAGGTAACTTTACAAACACATGGTACTGCCTCATCCACATCCTTCCCTATCAGGACATTTGCAGGTTGGTAGTTTGGTACCCTTGTTGTCTCAAGACAACCTACTGTTGACGTTTTGTCTTTCCCACTTACTGGCTCCCTCACCTTTTGTTCCCCACCTTGCCTCCATGGACACCTGTATGCCACATGGCCCCACTGGTTGCATTCAAAACATTTAACCCTAGCCCTGGATGTGTACCTGGACTAGTGGCTTCCCCTGCTACTGGCAGATTCTGTTGGGGCAGTCTGTGCTGCCCACCATGGCTTCCTTTAAACCCATGAGCAGTACTGGGGGTCCCTTTCATGTACAGGGCTGCCCTGCTTGCCAGATATAGGTCTCCCTTCTTCCTCAACTCATCTGAAGTGGCACATTTTCTATCAGCTAACCAGATCCTCATGTCCTCAGGCAAAGTGTTAAGGGCTTTGTCCCTCACCAAAATGTCTGCCAGCCCTTCAAAAGTGGTGACCTGACATCCACTCACCCACCTATGGAAACAAGTGTTCAGTTCAGCAACATATTCACACACACTTTCATCTGTCTTGGGTCTATGCTCACAAAACATTTTTCTATACTTTTTACGTGTTAACTTAAACAATTCTAACAACTGATTTTTAACAGCGGTATAATCAAAACATGCAACGTCAGACATTTTTAACAAAGCAGTTACAGTAAGGGGGTCAGGAACTGTACCCAGAGCCTTTGGTCAACACCATACTGTTTGCATACCCTCTCAAACATATGAATGAAGCTATCAAAATTACCCCCTCCTTAAACTGTGGAAGAAATTTAATGACCTTTTGTGCTTCTCCCTTCCCCATTACCTTCATGACTCTGGTGAAGAGTCAGCATTTCCCTCTCATGCTTCCTCTGCCGCTCCTTTTCCTCGGCTTCCAGGCATAGCAGTTTCTCATTCTCCTCAGCCTGTAGACTCCTCAGTCTCTCAGCTGCTTCTGTCTCCAAATGCCTGGCTTCCAACTCAAGTCTCTTTAGCTCTAGATGGATTTTTAAGTCATCTGCAGAAAGGTTGAGCTGTCCATTCTCCGAGGGAATTATATCCCACGACTGCCACCAATTAATATGTGATTTCCGTGCCCTGGCCCAGCAATCAAGGAGCATCAATCCTCACCACTAACACCAATGGGGGGGCATCTCATTTAGGAGGAAAGGATAACAAATACACACAGTAAAGTGCAATTTCCCTTAAGAGCACACAGAGATCAAAGTCAGTCTTGGGCTGGTCACTCCTTTGCTCTCCAGGTCCCCAATAAGACTCCCCACTGGCTCAGCTATAGTGTCCAGATCTCAGCCTAGTGGGCAAGCTAAAACCTCCAGCACCCTCTCTGTCCAACCAGTGCTTCATGTCCCTGCCTAAGTAGCTCACACACACACACACACACACACACACACACACACACACACACACACACACACACACACACACACACACACACACACACACACACACACACACACACACACACACACACACACACACACACACACACACACACACACACACACACACACACACACACACACACACACACACTTTGAGAAGAGTTTATACAACCACACAGACACTCCTGGGGAAGGCTGGCACAGGTTCTCCAACTGTGCCCTTTTTTCCCAGACTATGCGGTTGTACCAGCTGCCACCACCCACTAATATTTATCAGCTACTCAAAGGCCCTTAAAAGGGTGTCCAATTATTACTGTGCAATATTATTATCCATTTGGTAGTATAGCCCAGGGCTAAAGCTATTAGAGTGGCTTTGTACAATTTTACCAAAGGCATGCAAGTACTCTAAAGAGCTTAAATTATCTCTACAAAAACAGCCACAGTTGAAAGGGTTTAAAAATATTTAATAACAAATAGTCAAAACACAAGACAAGATTTTACTACACAGTGCTAGTCAAGCATTCAGATATCACAGAGTAATACTTAAAATAATTCAGTAGTACAGTTCTGACTTCACAGAAAAACACAGTCTAATCTTTCTATTTTCCAGCTATTTCTAAGAGAAAACACAAGTCTGAGATAAACTATAGAGCAAGGCAGTGCTGATGAGTTGGATGGTCAAGACAAAAAATGCTTAATGCTCTCTGATTCTCTCTGTTTTTAAAATCACATTCCTGGTTCACATTACATCATTCTTCATACTTCCCTGGGTTACATTGCATCATTCTTCACAGTTCCCTGTGTTCCCAGGCTAACAGAAACTATATTTACATTCTTCACTTCTGGGCAGAAACCAGAACAATAAAGGACATTTATGCATGCAAATTCTGGCCATTAACTCTGGCCTTAAAACAATAGCAAGAATTCCTTCATATAGACCGGCCGGAGCCATGTTTATATCAAAGGGTCACAGCATGCTTTACTTGGTCAGTAGAGTGCACTGTTGATACATTTTTTTTCCAGTTTCACATGTAATACTATTTTTACCATTTAAAGACAACAATCCTGTGGTTTAATATTACAGATGACAGAATTATCTACAACATTCTATCTTGCTAGGCTGCCAGCCTTCATCTAATTCACCCAACCTTCACAGCATCTATACGCTTGTATGTTTCTTTATTTTATATGGTATTTCATCCTTGATTTTCCAAATGTAGCAGTAAGTAGCAGCCTTACAACAAAAGGATATCCTGTTTCATTCTTAGACAGAGTGCGTTTTGCATGGAGTCTGTATGTCCTCCTTATATCCATGTGAGTTTTACTTGGTACTTAATCTATTTCCATCCGCTTCCCAAGTATATGTAGTAGGTGGATCTGTGTCTCTAAACTGTCCCTTCGTGTGTATAGTATATGGCTGATTGCAGAAGAGGCAATCTGTATCAATTCTGTACTTGTTTAGTAAACTCTGTGGATGGTGGCAACTGCTCATGGGATCCCTATAGAAGTCATATGTAATTCAGCAGCTTTGGATGGATATATTTGCATACAGATTGTGCATATCTAGATTATGCATGATAACTGGCAGTTTCTCTCTAATAAAACTATTTCAAAATCAAATAAATAAGTTTTGGGTATGGTTAAGATATTTGTCTCACAAAATGCAAAATATAGTGTTTGGTTCTTACCTTTGAAAGAGAAACTGTCTAGGCTTAAAATGGCTCACAAAGGCAGCTAGCCTAGCACTTAGCTATGAACCATAACTGATCTAGTTAAGAACTTTTTTTGTCCATTATTAAGTTTGGGCAGATTATGTTTTACCTATTTAAATAGCATCTACCAAAGAAGATCACTAGCCTCTTCTGTTACACCTATTTTGAAAAAGAATGGGTGGAGTCATTGCTAATGGGTCAGGTTATAGCTTTGTAAATGTGACTTAAACTGCATACTGTAGTCAATGCAAACCAGAAGAAACTGTTGCCATCTTCTAAGAGTGCATAAATAAGCAGAGAGATTTTTAGAATCTGTGTTGAAGTATGCAAGTAACCTTCCGAAGGCAAACAATTAACTATAGTGTACTTTGAACTCTAAACCTCTCCTTGTTTACATTACTTTTGGCAATGTCATTGGATTCAGTTTAGGGAGTGATACTAAACACAGCAGCTACATATTCCCTAAATGTTAGGTTACAAGTGCACTTGAATATTTCAGTCTGTAAGACTAAAATGCAGTATATGTCAGTTTGTTGTTAAAGATAGCTCATTGCATGGAAAAGACTGTACTACTACTTGCTTGGTTTGATATTGGGAGAAAAAATGGTAGACGCCAACATAATTTGCTGATATCAGTAATTAAATAAAGAAAAAAAACTTGACTGAACTTCGCTGACTGACTGAAGCAATCTCTTTATATTATTTGATCATATTATCCAATGAAGATAGCACCTGTTCCATTCATGACTCCAAAGTGCAACAGTTCATACTACAAGCTTAACTTTAGAAAGATGTAAAGTTAATATTTAACCAGAGAATGAAAGCCAAATCTTCATGCTAATAAAATAAACATGCAAAGTATTTGTTTGGTGGGAATGTAAAATAAACATTGTCACAAATACAATGCCCATTAAAAAGAATATCTTTATCATGTTTACTTCCTGTGCATATTCTGGTTTTATCTGAATACTGGGTAGGAGAGAGTAATATAGAGTTTATATAACTTGTTTAAGATAAGATTGTATCTGTGGTAATATATCTATTGTAATAAGTTTTCACTACGTGAAAGGCTTCTGCATCTTTCAGATTACAATGACCCAGAAGAGCTGCTAGTTGCACTGAAGTGATGTTTACTTTATATGCTTACCTTTGCATTTATTTATCTTGGTATTAACAGAGACTGAAATGCTGTTAAACCAGTGATGAAAATGTTGAGCTGAACAGAAATGATAAAAGTTTAGGAGAGGGAAGTTGAAGTAATGTTTTATGCACTATAAATATAATGAGGTTTCATTTTTCCTCTGTACAAGAGTACATAGAATTCAGTACACAAAAGCATTACAGAAGCAGCTTGTAGTATGAACTGTTGAAACTTGAAGTATGCATTTGTTTAACAATTACTTTCTAGTTACTATTGAAGTCTTGTACATAAAGTCTAAAACATCTTATCTAATGCTTGTAACATGTTTTTTGTATAAACTGTGAAGATCCCTGAACTGTTTAAAATTTGTAGTATTTAACTGTATAACAACTAGTACCTGTATGTTAGTAGTCTAGTAATCTCTTGGAGCTTAACTCTACTGAAAACGGACATAAATCCAGTTAGACTATCCCGGTCAACAAATGAAAAATAAAATAAATAAAATAAAATCAATTATGTTTCCATCAGACTAGCAATCATAAATAATGCACCCCCCTACACAGAAACATCCAGTTTGCTCTCCCTTATTCCTATATTCATTTTCTATTTACACCAACAGTTTGACAATGAACTGTGAACCTCGATAGTTACTGGAAAACATTGTTGCCATAATTTTTCAGATAAGCTTTCTGTGGGGTATCATGGTATCACGTTAAAGAACCCGTTAATATGTAAACTAATGATATAAGTTCCTTGGCTATGTATCAACTGAAAACAAAACGGCAAGAATAACAAGCTGTAAATTTCAGTTTTGGTGTAAACAGCACATAAAGCAGAATTCTGAAACAAAAACCATGAGCAGTTCAATCCTCATAAAGCACACTCAATAAAAATTTTAAGTGGTTGTGACCTATAGAACAGATGGACACAGACTAATAGACAGACACAAACACAGAAAGCACAAAGACACATACAAACACACTGGTCACAGACTAACAGACAGACACAAACACAGAAAGCACAAAGACACATACAAACACACTGGACACAGACTAACAGACAGACACAAACACAGAAAGCACAAAGACACATACAAACACACATACACATTTTTGTGCAAAACACACACACACACACACACACACACTTACATACATTTTCATTTAAATAATTTTGTATAGCTTATTTAATAAACATTGTGAAAGGGCATACTTATATGGGAGGAAAATTACTTTCATCATGATACTTCTTAAGAAGGCATCAAATTTCATGATTCCGTTGTATTTCGGTAGTTGTAAAGTTCAGAAATAAAATGATCTTTTGCTGTGCTGTTAATTTCCTGTTTATAGGTAGGAACCAGGCATGCAGTTCAGGAGGTCAGTGAGGTACATAGCACAATTTCCTAGAGCACTGTCCGGTAAAGTGACTTAGTCATAGTTACACAGTAGACAAATAGACGCTGAAGGAAACAAGGCACGGACTGCAGGTAGTAGCTTCTTTACCAGTTTATAACCTTAATCTACTGCATTAACTGTCAGACTTAACAGATCTTTGCCTTAATCCTCTAAGTTCATATGACTTGTGTATTTTCAATATGCTTGTGTACCATGTACACCTATGCAGATACAGACCTAATGACAGTTATCACATACCACTGCTCTTATCAGTAAATAAACAAATGATAAGTAACCCTGCCAACCCTATTTAGGTGCCATTATTTGGATATTATTCAATCTACTCAAGAGTTTCCGACACTTGCTATTGAAACTTACAGAACATGGACCAGTGTGGAATGAGCTTCTTTTCAAGAAACATTGATCTCTAAAGAGGAATATTCTGTTTCAGATCCCTATTTAAATTTGAGAATTTGAAATGTCATGTCCTGGCATGCAGAAAAAAAGATCAAAATCCAGGAGAAGAAAGAGTATCGAACATTGCTCTTTTCGTTTAAACTCCTATTTTCATGGGGGATAACCCCACTGCATACCCCATGGGCCCCGAATATATATATATATATATATATATATATATATATATATATATATATATATATCAATTCCAAAATTGCAATACCTCAGAGAAAAGGGAATATTCTGAGAAATGGCCATTTTGGACTTAATATATACAAGTCTATAATTCTGGCAATTGAGTCTCCACATTATGGGACTAGATCATATGGGTCTCAATATTTCAAACTGATCTCTGTCATGGTGTCAAATATATTTAGCACCTTTCTCAAAGAAGGCTGACATGATATAACAAAGCTTATCCTTGAAAACAATGCAAATATTGATCAGAAAGCAAAAAAGGTATTAAATGCTCTTAAGGAAAATGAATGCTTATGTGATTACTCAATCTCTTATCTTTTTCTGCTCATAAAATAAAAATAGTATAGTAAATGCATCACTGCAATTGCACTTTAAAATGTGAATATTACAGGTTTGTTACACACTTTTTTGACATTATAAAGGCACTTAAAAACTTTTGTTACACATCTCTGAGCACTGTAAAGCTCTAATCTCACCAAAGACTGTATCATCAGCCAGTGGCAGTCACCAGAGAACAGGAACAATAGCTGAAACATCAGTTAAAGGCTGTTAGATACCTCAGTCTGCCACTGCCTTTAAACCAGAAGTGAGGCAGAGTGAAGTGTCTAACAGCTTTTAAAGCTGTTACGTCCTCAGATGGAAACTTCATTTCTGCCTGCTCTTTGCACGACACAGGTAAATGATTTGAGGTTTTCAAAGTTGTGTTCCCACACCTATATAACTGGCAGTATTAGTGCATGGATCAGATAAACCTCCATGCACTGCAAAGACTTATGATTGGATCTGTCTGTTCATAAATCTAATTATGTCAAGATTCACCTCCCATGCATCACTTCCTTCCAATTTTAAGATGAATTTCTTGACATCATGTCTCAGACACATAATGTTAGTTATAATCCTCTACAGCTTCTGTAAGTCCTTGAGCTCACTAAGTAAATCTCTAATACAGAGGATTATGATTGGATTGCTGACCATAACTGGCTTATTATGTCTTCAAGACATAATATTGGTTTATAATCAGAGACTCAATCATAATGTTTTGCAGTGCATGGAGCTTATCTGCTCCATGTACTATTAGTTACAAAAAAAAAAGAGCTAAGTGTTTTGCCAGCTTTCAAAACCATAAAACACTTAGCAAGGCCTGCCAGAAAGACAATAATATACACTCTTATGTTGCAGAAAGTCAGGACACATTACCAGCATCAATATCAGGCTGAGACAAATCTGTTTTTAATTCTTCTGCTGTCATTTACTGGTTAGTGCTGGCAAGTTTAACTGCTTAGTGCAACACCCATCCTTAACAAGTGAAGCAGTGGGTGCTTAAAAATTAAGATCTGGTCTCATGCTATAGAAGCACTTAACTGATTTGCTTTTTTTTTTAGATATCTGAGCATAATCACTGCATTTCATGCACTACAAGGAGTTTCTTTTTAGCTGTTATTAAGATGTGGGTATATTTTATAATGCATAAAATACTACAGTTTATCAAAATAAAATGAACCAGAAAAGCTAGTCAAAGAAGTTTTATAACATGGGGTATTAATTGATTGGATGCAAACTAGAAACTGCGGCACAAATGTGACTACCACTAATAAAGATTAGATGGTTTGCTAAAATTTTATATAATGTTTAAACTGAACCTTAATATTATGGTAACGGTCATGCAGAAGCAATTTGCCTCATTCATGTCATAAAGTAATCCACGTTTCAGGAAACAGCTATACCCAGAATTAAAGAAGAGCAAGCACAATGTTAGACTAAGACACGAACAGCACGTATTTCATCTGTGGCAATTATTTTATGTCTTCCCTTTATTTTTAAGACAGTTCTAAATGTTAGTGCTGTCTTCACAACTCATGGTGATGTCTGCACTAGTAATTTTGCTCTTCTAAACTCTGCATTGTTTCCTTTCCCACATTAAAAGGATTTTGACCTGAACTTTTAACTATTATAGTGGTAGAGTTATTATGCTGATTAATCTTTCTTGGAATAAAGCCCTAATATAAAGATTATATTTGCAAATGACAAAGGTTTCAGTATTGATTTATTTTTATTAATGCAAATTTAATGTTGGTAGCCCTTGTGGCTTTTGGTGATTCATTGTTTTACTTTCTTATTATGTATATATGATTTCATAAGAAAACAAAACAAATTAGAAAAAAGTCTTTTTGGACATCTAACATATAGCCATTTTAACTAAAATACATGACAAAATATCCACTTTAGATAAATAGACATATCACGACATAGGTTTAGACATCTTTTTGTATTCAAGGCCATCACATCAGACTTTAGTAAATGAAAACTTACTCCATGAATCATTGCTGCTTGACATTCCACAGTTACATGGGTAAATGAGAAAGACTATCTCAAAATCTTATGTGGCAATACACACGTGATGACAAACTGACTGGCCAAGCTAGAAACAGTGCTTTAAAAAAGAAGCAAAAGAAAGCCTTATTTGAAATTGTGTTACAAGTCTAAATCATACACAGAATTTTTTTACTTAAATTTTCTTTAAAACAGAATAGAAAGAGGTTAAGATATCCATGCAATGAAACTGTTAAAGAAGCCTGTATCACTGAAATCAATAAGTGCTCTCCATGTTATTGTCACAGTTAAAACAGAAGAATGCAAAGCACCAAAAATGTTTTGTAATCTAACTTATATTACATAATGGCCTTCACATTCAATTGTCCTGTAACTTTCAAGAGGAGAAAACAATATTATGGCTTATCTTAACAATCCTGTCTTGGTTTGTTATTCACTGACCTTTACTGTTAAAACGGGTGCTACGTCGAGTGATAGTGAGCAGAAGCTACTGCGTGTATTTGTGCATGGCGTACAGAAATTCTAGCTTTTGTCTGACTTTCACAACTTGTACGGTCAGAGCAGCAGCTTTTACTGTACTTACTTTAGTATTTAGTTGTGTGATTTTTGTCATAGAAGTTGATTTAAGTTCTCTTTGAATTCTGTGGTTACTGATTTTGATTATTCTTTTCTTTTATAATATTTTATTTGTTTGAAGCTGAATATGGATTCTTTAAATGAGTATGCAATCAATGATTTGCTAAAGCACAAATATCTCGTACAGTGTAATAAATGCTATGCATATTTAAAGGTAACACCTGATAACACTGGTGATCTGCGTTCCTCATGTCAGAAGATGGATGATTTGTTTGCCATTATTAGAAGTAAATCTAGACTTACTGATGATGATGATTGGACTTGCAGAATGGGCATGGCTTGGAAAACTGTTGTTACATATATCACTGACTGCAGTGGTGAGATAAATAATGTTAGACAAAGAGCAAACAGAACACATTTAGGAAATGATGGGTCTATTGTCTGTAAAGATCATTCAACCCCTATGAAACAAAATAATGTCCCTGACAACTTTGGAATTCTGGCTACAAGTATTCAGCACTTTGAGGATTTAGAGTATTTAGAAGGAAATAAAAAAGAAAGAAAGGAGGAAGTTCACAGTAAATAACAAGGAATAAAAAATTGATAAATGTCTGTAAAATAAAGAGAATACATACTAAAAAGAACTCTGCTTTGTTATGTAACAGACATATTATAGGGAATGATAACATATTCCTATCAGAAAACCTTCAGTCGACAGGAAAAGGCAGCATGTTTCTAAAAGCGAAGGTGGAAAAAAGAGGCAATGGATAGGTGAAAAGGAAGAAATCAAAATTGAATGTGGAAGGATTGAAAAACATTACTCTAAGAAAAAGAGGAAAAAGATAGACATCCTTGGGGGAAGTGACCTCAGCACAAGAAGCTGTTAGTAATTGGTTGTTTGGGACCATTCCTAGCTCTTTTGTAGTTCACTGCTTAAAATCCGCCTCTGGGCATTTTTTTCTGGCTATACTGCTCAGACAAGCTCCACGTGGGTTTACAGAGTGGTCCTAGCAGCAAGGAACTCGAAAAAGCGACTACCTTCTGGATTTAAGTATCTTTGCTTTTTTTTCACTGAAAATAGCTTCTGCTGCTTACTTTAAACTAGCCTGAACTGTTTTTTACTGATTACTGCATTTATTTTAAAATCTGCACTTAAAGTTACATTTAGTCGAATCTAGTCAAAAGTTTGCTTGTTTGTTTGTTTAATTGAACTGTGGAGGCTGCCCACTAAAGTGTGCTAGCCTGTGTAACTAATTTATCACTGTCTCTGCATTTTCTGTGTATTTCTGCAAAAAAAACAAAAAAACAAAAAAATAATCCTTGTTTTCCCGCCTTTCTCGACTAGTTTAGACCAGTATACAGGCATTGCTGTATTCTGGGCTGTGGTGTAGTTCCTGTGTTGTCCATTACCTTACTTGGATAAAAGGAAGTTTCTTTGCTCACCAGTGGGAGTGGGGAGCCTTGAGCAGCCTACCTATCCTTGCGGGAAGTGACCTCAGCACAAGAAGCTGTTAGTAATTGGTTGTTTGGGACCATTCCTAGCTCTTTTGTAGTTCACTGCTTAAAATCCGCATTTACCGCGGCTTTTGCTGATGCGCATAAGCGCAGCGCCCGGTTAAACAAGGTTAAACTTGGTTAAACAAGGTTAAAACTTTTCCTGGCTCCGCCAAGTCTGCTCTTCAATTTTTCCCTTAGAACTGTTCTACTTGCAATCTAAACAGCCTATACTCTATCTGAAAAGCTCAGCACTTGCTCCTAAAGCATTTTGTATACAGGTAAAGCACTCTTAAACAACCGAAAAGTACTTCATTCACCTAAATTCTGTTGAGTACCCATTTCCCTATAGGTCCTTTCTGACTCAGTTACACACCAATCTTTTTACTATTTCTAGCATGTGAAGGGTCAGTTGCTGGCGTCCTCTCCTGTTCAGCTGGTGAATCTGGGAATCTTGAGGCAATGTTACAATTGCCTCATGTACACAGACAACCCTCTCCTCCTCCCAACAAATACAAATATATGCGAGATGCAACTATATAGCCAAACTGGAGGCTGAGCTCCCTCAATTCAGTACTGGCAAGACCAGTCAGGAGGAGAAGGTAACCACGCACACCACAAACCCAGTCTCACATAGAACTATCACAACTGCAAACCAAACACATAAACACACAAAAACATACTCGGAGGCACTGATTAAAAATCTACCAAAACAACAGAGGCCTCCAAAGCAGACACCCAAGCAACCACCACCTCAAGACATAACACATGCAGCACATAATTCACAAAGTCAGTGTGCTAAACAGTCGCAGCCCTTAAGGCCAAACAACATGCCAGACACACTTGTAATAGGTGACTCCATAGTCAGGCACACTGACGTCCCACTCACCAGACTGAACAAGGAGAGGGTCACAGTAAGCTGCCTGTCGGGAGCTAGAATCCGCCACATAACACAAGCACTCAGGTCACTCCACAGCAAGTACAAATATGACTCAGTCATTGTACATGCCGGTGTGAACGATCTGAGATGTACCTCCCTGGACTACATGAAAAGAGACATAGAGGAGCTCTCTGATTATGTAGCCCAGGCCGGTATGACCCTGACCCTGAGCAGCATCTTACCCTCACCAAGAATGATGCCACAGTACAAAGACAAAATGATCAGTTTTAACAATTGGCTTAATTACTGGTGTCATTCTAAGGGGATCCAGTGTCTGTCTGCTTGGGATGACATGCTTGACAAGCCACACTGCTTCGCAAAGGATGGTTTGCACCTGTCACCCCTGGGCTTCCGGATATTGGCCAAGGCTCTTGCCACCCCCATAGTGCCTTTTTTAGGCAAGGTTACAAATGACAAAACTACCTCCCTAGAAAACACAAGTGGAAAAAAACTAAGGGTAATGCTGCTCAATGCCAGAAGTCTAAACCTCAAGATGCACGCCCTCGAAGCCCTCCTCAGTATGGAGAACATCGATGTCTGTGCAGTGACTGAAACCTGGTTCAAGGCTCCTGAGAGCACCCCAGCACTATCAGGTTTTACCTCATATCATGCTTTCCAGCCCGAAAACTTGGACCGAACCACAAAAGGAGGGGGAGTATCCATTTTCATCAAAGATACCCACACCTCCAGGTTAGTGGCAATGCACGAAGCATTGGAGACTATCCAGGTGCAACTAACCATAGGCAAAACTGCCTTACAGTTTGTAGCATGCTACAGACCACCCTCTCAAACTCAGGAACCCCACACAGCCTTCCTGAAGACACTGGAGAGTATGAATGTCTCTCCAAATACCATCATTTTGGGAGACTTCAACTACCCAAACATAGACTGGGAACATTACTCAAGCCCCAACACCCTAGCCCAAAGGTTCCTAGAATTCATAAACTCAAATGCAATGGAACAACTAGTTACCATTCTCACAAGAGGAGACAATATACTAGACCTGATCATCACAAACATGGGGACAAAATGCTCCACACCGGAAGTACATCCCTCTTTGGTAAGATCAGACCATAAATTAATTTCACTGGAAATCCACATCCCGCCTCCACCCCCTGCACAAAAGACCACAGTGAAGAACTTCTCGAAAGCAAACTTCACACTTCTTAAGACTGAAGTGGTATCATTCAAGGCCCCTGGGCCAGTGGAAACCACAATCCACACTGCTGAATCCTTTGCAAATGCCTTCTATGGGCACCTTCAAGAATGCATGGATCATGCAATCCCAAATAAAACCAAGACCCATTCCCCCAAAGGCAGGCGCCCGGTCTGGTGGACCCCAGCCATAAACAAACTTTACAACAGGAGGAGGAAGCTGCTACATGACAGAGCAAAATCCCTAAAAGGGAAGGCATCTCTGATCAGTACTAGCAAAAAACTACGATCATTCATAAAATCATCCAAGGCCAACTTTGAGAGAAAAATCGCAAAAGACACAAAAGACAATCACAAGGCCTTCTTTAGCTATGTTAGAAACCTGGGTGGAAACTCTCAGATATGCTCAGAGTTAGTCCAAAATGACACAAAATACACTGAACCCACTGACATCGCCAACATTCTGGCAGACAGGTTCAGTGCAAATTTCTCCTCCCCCCCCCAAAAGGAGAAATAACTATCCCAGCAGAGTGTAGCCTCCCTAACATCTCAGATGCCCAGGTGAGAGCTGCCCTCTCTAAAGCTAAAAACACAGCATCTATGGGACCGGATGGTGTCCCGGGCTGTGTGCTACATGAACTCCAAGAGGAACTAAACCCACACATAAGGCTGCTGTTTAATCTTAGCCTTACCACAGGATACGTACCCAAAGAGTGGCGTACGGCAACAGTGGTCCCACTTCACAAAGGCGGTGCTTCTACGGACCCTGGAAATTACCGCCCCATAAGCTTGACGAGCCTGGTCTGCAAAGCTATGGAGAGGATCATTATGGAACTCATAAACAAAGACATTGGGGACCTACAGACATTGGATCCTACCCAATTTGGCTTTGTCAAGGGCAGATCCTGCCTTTTGAACTTGGTCGACTTTTTGAAACAGTCACTAAGGCCATTGATGAGGGTAAGGCAGTTCACACAGCCTACCTTGACCTTGCAAAAGCCTTTGACACAATACCCCACTCGGGCATCATAGACAAATTCACCAGCTTAAATGTAAACCCATATGTCACAAGATGGGTTGCAAACTGGCTCAAGGACAGAACCCACAAGGTCAGAGTTGCTGGAGCTATGTCAGACTCTAAGCCAGTCACAAGCGGTGTCCCACAGGGCTCAGTCCTGGGACCCCTCCTGTTCGGCATTTATTTTTCCGAGGTACAGGCAAACATAGGAGGATTGTGGCTGACAAAGTTCGCAGATGACTGCAAACTGGGCGCCATAACTGATACTCCAGCGGACACAAACATCCTTTAGAGAGGCCTCTTAGAAACGGATAATTGGTGCCAGAGCCATGGCCTTAAGCTGAACGCCAAAAAATGTATAGTCATACCCTTTGGGAAAAACAAGGTACCGACAAATTACCACATAGGAGGTAATCCATTAAGTACGGAAGAGGTAATCAGGGACCCAGGTTGACAGAAACCTCTCATTTGACACTCACATTGCCAAAGTGGTTAGGAAGACCTTCTATATTGCCCACCTTATCATGAAGGGTTTCACATCTAGATCAAGAGAGGTCATTGTGCCCCTGTACTCTTCTCTTATCAGGCCAATGATTGAGTACAATGCCCCATTTGGGATGTATCTCACCCGACATCTGCAGCAGTTGGAAAGACCCCAAAAGTTCCTCACCAAGAGGATAAAGGGTCTTAAACATATGCCATATGCTGCCCGACTGAAAAAACTCCAGCTCTATTCAGTCGCATACCGACTACTCAGAGGTGATCTGTGCCTGACGTACAAGGCCATGTCCAATCCTGAGTTAATGGACATGCTCCACCTCAGAAAATCCAAATCCATCAGAGCCACGAGAACAAGTGACTTAAACCTCAACACAGAAATAAATAGAACATGCTGGAGGGACAGATTCATAACCCAGAGGCTCCCTACACTCTGGAACAGAATCCCAGTCCATGTTAGGCAGAGCCCCTCACTGACTCTATTCAAGAGAAATCTCGACGAGTGGATGGGAGATCGTAGGTTTACCCTGGGGGTCATCTCTGTGTCACTACTAGACAGAGGCATAGTAAACTAAACCCTAAAAGGGTGTAGTATTCTCATCCTAAGGGGTGGTGTAAGCCACATACACTCTGGCTAGGCTTATAAATGCCCTAGGGCAGATAGCCTAGTACGAACCTATGAACCTATGAACATTCACAGCAAGGCTCAAGCTGTGGATCTACAAAGCCAGCTGGATGAGAATTGTATGCTTACAAATATAATATGCAATGAAAACACTGGGATTAATAAGTCAAATGGTGATGAAGATCATTCCTTTGTAACAATTAATAGAGCAGATATTACTGAATTAGAAGCTGAAGATTCTTCAGATCTGGTCAGAAAAGATATTCTTGTAATTGGAGATTCAATTATTAGAGGAACCGATACTTGCATTTGCAGAGAAGATAATGAACATAGAATCATGTTATGCTTGCCAGGAGCAAAAACAGAGGATGTGAGACAACCTTAGAATGCCTTAATCTAAGGAAGTACGGATCTGTTTTTATTCATGTCAATATAAATGAGCTCATCTGCAAGGATTCTCTGACTATTAGTAGGGAACTCAGAGCCCTCCTAGATAGTTAGCTTGTACTGGTGTTAGGACATATTTTTCACAAACCACATATAGAAAGGAGAGCCAGGTCACCATGAATGAAAATATTTTTTGGGTAAATACCTACATAAAAAATGCTGCTTTTTAAAAAATGGAAATGTGTACAGCATCTGAGCTTAATTTTGGGCACACCTTTTCAGACAGTATGGCGTACATTTGTCAAGGTCAGGGAAGAGAATTTTTGCAGCAGATATTTTGCAATATTTGACAAACACTAGGCAGGATTTTTGCCTGGTTAAAAATGTAACTTCACAGATAGCAACACTTGATGCATCTATGATGGTTGTTAATGCTAGGACCATTAATAATAAAGTTTTTTTATTTAAAAAAATTGTTACGTTCCCATGAAACCGATGTTCTTATTGTTTGTGAAACATGGTGAAAAAACAATGACTGGAAACCATTTCTATCAAGGTATAAATGTTTTGCTGTAACAGACATTCTAACAAAAAATCAGGTGGTGGTGCTATGATAGGGATTAAATATAGTTATGAGACCTGTGATTATTACATGTTCAGTGATAACACCAATATGGTAGATTGTGTAACTATGATGATAAAGACAACTCTGGAACATATAACAGTTGTTGGGAGGGTATAGACTACCAAAGTCAAGTGCTGATGACCTAGAGGAATTCATATATTTCTTGCATGAAAAACAGAAGGGAAGAATAATAGTGGCTGGGGACTTCAATTTACCAGAAACAGACTGTAATAATATTGATTCAACAATGTTAGCAAGGAAATTATTCACAGCTTATGATCCGGAACAAGAATTACTTCAGATTGTAAAAACAAAAAAAAAAACAAAAACAAAAAAAAAACAACTGCTAGAGGAAAGGAACATACTAGATATTGTTTGTGTTCCTAAAGAAATTACTGTTACTTCATGTCAAGTTGATGGGGTTATAAAGGTTAATTTGTTGCTAGATAATTCTGCCAAAATGAAATGTAAACTAATGTGCACAATATTAATAACAGATTATACGGAGACAGAACAGTCACCATATAAAACTAATTGGAATGGTGCATTCAGTTGAAAAACTGCAGATGGAATGTGGAATGTTTTGAAGGAGAAATTGAGTGTAAAAAGACAACAAAAAAAATGTTTAACACCAGGATCTAGGCATACAATGCCAGAGGGATATATTTCCCTACGAACAAGATACCTGATTAATGTGAAGGACAAAAAATATAAGAAATGGAAAAGAGGTTGAACAAGGTGGACAAACAAATTAAGCATAGTGTGAGACAATCAAAGTGAGTTTCTTTAAGACCTAAATTGAGGAAAAGGAGACCAAAGCTGGTTATTAGTGGGAAGTGAGCACTTGATATGTTTTAGTTACTTTCATTGGTGAATTATGTCTTAGTTTTTACTACTAATAGAGTGTTTTTACTTTGTTTGTAATATGGTCTGATGAAGTGTTTTTATCCATGAAAGTGCTTACCTTATGTTAAATAAACAGTTCTCTACCTTTTATACTTGTTTTTATTTGATAGTCGTCATTTTGCAAGTTTTATTGTTTGGCATTTTTTTACTAATAATGTGAGACAAGATCAAGAAAAAAATGAAGATAATTTATATAAAGATATTGAGCATAACAGGAAACCATTTTATAAATATATAAGATATGGAAGGAGTAAATACATACAAATTGATAAACTTTGTATAGATTCTAAAATTTATTCTCAGACCCAACAGATTATACATATATTTAAAAAATCGTATGCAAAATAGTTTGGCTCCACAGAGTGGGTGATAAGTTGTTCTAGTGATATCCAGGAATCAAAATAAATTATATTGAAAAATAACTATGCAAACCTGATCAAAACAAAGCACAGGAAGTAGACGGAATAAGTAATAATGACCTGAGAACACTTCAGCAAGAATGTATAGTACCATTATGTGTTATTTACTGCATTGTATAAATTTGGGGAGATTCCTCAGGACTGGAGACATGCACTTATTAAACCTGTCTTTAAAGGAAAGGGGAGTAGGACAAACCCAGAATCATACAGACCCTTAAGTGTATTTTCATTTTGTGGAAAATAATGGAGGAGGTAATATTGGATAAGTTATTGTCAGAACTGAAAAAGCTGGGACTTGAAACCATATATCAGCATGCATATGTTGAAAATAGATCTATTACCACCTAGAAAATGATATTCTATAACAATATAATAACAGCTATGAATGAAAAATTGTGCTGTGATGTAATTTATATAGATTTAACTTCATCATTTCACAGGGTCAAACACAAAGCAGTGATCAATAAATTAGAACAACTAGGTATAGATGTACTCTTGATAAGATGGATAGCTACATAGCTTACAAATAGGACATGGCAAGTATTATACAGAAATTGCACGTGAAATTCTTGGTTACAGTCAGAGGGTCCCTTAGGGCTCTGTCCTAGGCCCTTACATGTTTAGATTGCATCTGTCAGATGAAGTGTTCTACAGTCTATATGCAGATGGCCTCAAAGTGTGTAAACTGGTTACATGTGATACACATAGGTCTGCAGAAGAAGTTGACTAAATTCACCATTTGGGCATAGGAGAGTAATATGGTAATAAATACATCAAACACTAAGAATATGAAATTTGTGAGACATAAATTGAAAGGTGAATATTTAATACAGCACACAGTGACTGAAACTGTAGATTCATTTAGGGACCTGGGTATATGGGTAGATCCATCTTTGATTTTTCTAATTATATTAACCAATTTATTAATGATTGTTATAGAACTATATGTTGTATAAAAATATTTATAAAGTCTAGGAAATCAGCCATGATGAAGTTGTTTGTTAATTATATCAGACCCAAACTTGAATTTGGAATAACAATACGAAAACCTTATAAGAAAACAAGCATGAGTAAACTGGAAATGGTACAGAGGAAATATTCCAAGGACATCCATGGATGTGAAAATTTAAGTTATTATGAAAGACAAAAATATCTATATAGATATTTAAGAGGAGATCTCATTCAGGTATGTAGGGCATTTAGCGACAACTACCTCTGGGAATGTTTGGGGTTATCAAAAAGTACTAGAGAATCATCAGATAACCTACTTAGCAGATACTAAATGATGAGAAGTGTACTAACTGGTTCTCTGAGAGAGCAGCTGATGCATGGAACAGACTACCAAATTACACTAGTTTAGATATTTTTAAGAACCGTTTGGACACCTATTATGGAAACAACTGTTTTGGTATATTGGCAGGCTAGAAGGGGATTAATGCCCATGCTTGAAACATTTGTATGCACATAATTGTTCCTTTAAGGAATGAGAAACTATTATTTGTGTCTTGCTCAGATGGGCACTCTGAAGTATTTAAAATGGGTGTAGACATGTACATCTTTACATAAAAAAGCAGAAGCAATTTACACAGATCTGAAATCCTTCTTCTGTTATTATTGAGTACAACACACTCCCATTCTGAATACTATATTACAAAGTATTGCAAGGCAAAACTTGTATTTTCTGATGTTGAATTCTGAGATAGTAATTTCACTCAGATAATAGTCACAATTAAAATTTTTGCACTGCAAATTTGTAATCTATCAGATAACTAGTCCTTCCTATATACAGTTTTAATCTTAGAAATGAGCCATGTAAATTAATTCCTTACCTAGCATGTTCAATTAATTATTTAAATACTTATTTATCTGTCTTTCCATCTCTCTCTGTCTCTCTCTGTTTAGTTATTAATGTACTTATGGTTATTGACAGAGCTAATCCTAGCAGACCTTTCACATTTTTCAGTCGAAACCAATAAATGTATTGTAAGATTGAGGATATTTGGCCAAGTCACTCTTGCTGAGACACCTGGAAAGTCTTATCATGGTAAAAGGGAATATCAGGGCTGTAGACTTCTGTGCCATAAGGGTGTGGAATTTGTGTTACATTTTTTTTCTCAGTAAAAGGAGCTTCTCATGCCTTCTGGAAATAAATGAGTCAACGGGTTAGTATTATAATAACTCTTGTAAAGGCTATAATACATTTTGCTTCTTAAGCTAACATCCATGACTAAGTAAGCATTACAGACAGTTTTGATTCATTTTGTAAAACAAGAGTGCAAATTGTTTTTATTTTTTTATGTTTGGTATATTATTTACATTGAACCAAAGAAGAAATTTCAGATTTGGCAAGTAATACCTATTTGGAAGGGAAAAAATATAAGAATAGAAGTGCCTCAGTACTATCAGGTTGCTCAGCCATTACCTAAAATTAAAAATGAAATTGGGATTTGAATGTGAGGATGGGGGGGGGGGGGACTTTGCTGAATGTGGACGTTAATGTTAAGTTGTTCAGAATGTGGGTAAGAAAAATGTAAAAAAGTTTTTTTTGTTAGACTAACCAAAAAAATAACCAAGTAAATACTGACACATTGAATGAACAGCAAGATAACACTGTAGTTATTGAAGAACCATTCAATCTCAAGAACCAGAATGGAAAAAAAATTACTCTTCAGGTGGCACCTTCTCAACCCAGTGTGGAATCAATCAGTTTTAAGAGAGCAGTCTCTGTGTGTGCAATTACCAGAGAGCAAATTAATTAAAAGTCACTTTCAGGGCTGATTATGTTTGCACTTTTCTCCACTGCCGAGTGATAGTGAAGCTGATATATGCCTGTGCGTGTGTATCTATCTATCTATCTATATATATATATATATATATATATATATATATATATATATATATATACACGTGTGTGTGCATATATATATATATATATATATATATATATATATATATATATATATATACATATGTGTGTGTGCGTGTTTGTGTGTGTGTGTCTAGCATTGAAGAATATGGTGTGTCCCTTCAAATGGACATACAGGGGTCTTGACCCTCCAAAAATATACTTTTGAGGTTTGCTGAGAGTGGCTTTTAACAATTTAATTTTGTGCAACCTGCACTCACTGAATTTTGATGACTAAAGTATGCTTTCTGTAGTAAGATGATATACTGAAGGCAGGGGAGCTTTAAAGAAGGATCTGACAACGCTTCAGTTCATATGTGAGAATCTCCAAAGTGAAAGCATATATTCAGGATAAGGCAAAGACCTAAGAAATGAGGTTTCTTTTTCTAAATGTAAATATTGTGCACCGTAAGAAGATATTCTGTATTTCAGTGGATAAAACCTCAAAAAAGTTGATATTTGTATATTGCAAGGTGTAAGGTCTGTTGTCTCATTAAAACAAGATGCGTTATCTATGTTTTTGAAAGTCCAAGGACTTTGGTCATTGGGATAAGATGTGTATACTGAAGTAGTAACATTTTTTCTAGGTTGCCAGTACATATCTCAAACTGGTGTGTAATAGACCTTCATATAGGTTTCGTAACAGATTTTGAATATCAGTCCACTATGCAGAGATTATTAAATATTTACATTTATAAAAATATCTGTGCAAAAATAGTTCTTGAAAAATATGTTTATTAATAAATATTAACTATATGTTTTGGTCAGGAGCAATTTTAAGTGAAAAGAAAAGAAAATACATGTAGCATAGAGAGACAGATGTCAGAGGAGGTACATATTTATTTTCATCTGATAGCAAGGTGACATGCATGGTATATTTTTGGGAAATATACTTTACGATATTCAAATGAGTTTATATTAACTAGTGCTCTGTTATATGAATAAAGGTTGTTTAACTGATACTGGTTTCTCAGACTACAGAGCATAACTAATTGTGTTTAGCTTATTTAGTTGTTTGAATCTGTAGGGCCTGGGAATTATAAGATAGCTTTGAGCAATTGCAAATGGAAAAAGCTGATCCATATTTGTGCGGGGTTTGGAAAGATTATTCAACATTGCATGGATTGTATTCTTCACTAGGCCAGTAAGGGGGTTTTTTGCATCCTGGGATTTTCCTCTTTTCTGCAACAGTTTCTTTCTTTTGTTGTAAAGTTTGTTTATGGCAGGGGACCACCAGATTGGCTTCCTTTTTTTGGAGGAGAGCATCTTGGTTCTATTTGGGATGGCACAATTCATGCATGAGTGAATGTGCTCATACAGTGCCTTAGTGTAGGATTCAGCAGTCGAACTTTCAGTTCCCATCAGCATGGGTGTCATGAAGTTTGTCACTTCTGACTTGAGTAGCATAAAGTTGGCTTTGGAGAAGTTTTTTATGGAGGTTTCCTTACTGGGGGGTGGGGGTGGGATGTGGATGTTAAGGGTGATTAGCTTATGGTCAGACCTGAACAACAAGGGGGTGACCATAGGTGTGGAGCATCAATTTCCCATGTTGTTAATGACCAGGTCTAGGATATTGAAGCCCCTGGTGAGACTGTGGATTAGTTGATCCAGGGCATTGGAATTTATGAATTCCAAGAACCGTTGGGCAAAGGTGTTGGTACATGAGTAGTTTTCCCAGTTAATGGCAGGGTAGTTGAAATCACCCAGTATTAGGGTGTTTGGTTGTATCTTAATATTTTCCCATATGTTTAGAAAGGTGTAGTGAGAATCTTGGGGCATGGTGGGGGATCTGTAGCAAGCTACAATTTGGATTGCAGTCTTACCTAGTGTTAGTTGCACCTGGAGAAGTTCAGATGCATTGTGTTGGGCAACTAGCCTGGTGGTGTGAATATCCTTGGTGAATATGGACAATCCTCCACCTTTAGTGTTTCGGTCCTGGTTTGGTGGCTGAAATGTGTGGTAAGAGTTGTAGCCTGGTATTTCAGGGATGCTCTCTGGAGCCTTGAACGAGGTCTCAGTTACTGCACAGATATCAATGTTCTCCATTTTTAGGAGAGCCTTGAGAGAGTGCATTTTGGGGTTTAGACTTCTAGCATTGAGTAGCATTACCTTCAGAATTTGCATGCTTGTACCTGTTACGGTGGTGGTTTTGTCCTTTGAACTTTGCCTAAAAAAGGCACTATTGGGGTGGCAAGAGCCTTAGCCAGTAACCTGAATCCCAGGGGTGACAGGTGCAGACCATCTCTGGCTAAGCATTGTGGTCTGTCGATCATGTTGTCCCAAGCAGACAGATACCAGATCCCCTTTGAATGACACCAGAAGCTTAGCTAATTGTTGAAGTCAATCATTTTGTCCTTATATTGTGGTATAATTCTGGGCGAAGGCAGGATGCTACTCAGGGCTAAGATTATACCTGCCTGGGACACATGATCCGAGAGCTCTTCCATGTCTCTTTTCATGTAGTCCAGGGAGGTATGTCTCAAGTCATTCACTCCAACATGGACAATGACAGAGTCATATTTGTACTTGTTGTGGAGTGACTTGAGTGCATGTGTTATGTGGTGGATCCTGGCACCTGACAGGCAGCTGACTGTAATTTTCTCCTGGTTCAGCCTGGTGAGTGGGACATTGGTGTGCCTGACTATACAATCACCTATGACTAAAGTGTTAGGTACGTTGCCTTGCCTTAGGGGCTGTTGCTGGGTGGCACACTGGTGTTATGAGCTATGTGACACTTTGGTTGTGATTGGTGTTTGTTTGCGTTTCAGCTTCAGAGGTCCTTGTTGCATGAGCAG